>NW_012102499.1:3607881-3619891 GCF_000951045.1 Mandrillus leucophaeus
TTTTGCTGTGCAGAAGCTCTTTAGTTTAATTAGATCCCATTTGTCTATTTTGGCTTTTGTTGCCATTGCTTTTGGTGTTTTAGTCATGAAGTCCTTACCCATGCCTGTGTCCTGAATGGTATTGCCTAGGTTTTCTTCTAGGGTTTTTATGGTTTTAGGTCTAACATTTCAAATTTTAATCCATCTTGAATTAATTTTTGTATAAGGTGTAAGGAAGGGATTCAATTTCAGCTTTCTACATATGACTGCCCATATTTATCTATTAATTAGTATGAGAGAACTTGCTGTTCTTAGTATTTAGTAAAGTAATATTGCCTGAGGCAGTGCTGCTCAAACCATTTATGGTGACCAGTTTTTTTCCTGAGTAAATCAAAGATGGAGACATTTGTAACCTACAACACAAGTGAATAGGAAGAAAAAGATACAAAATCCAAGTCCATTTTTTGTTGTTACAAGAGTCAACAGCCCTAAGTCCTCAGGTTGCTGTGCTCACTCTTGATGACTGCACTCATCTCACTGCAAACAGTAGCCAGTGTTTGCTGACCACACGTTGAGTGGGGCTGGTCTGAGGCACTTAAGAGAAATGAGGACAAACTCGTGTGTCCAGGGTAGAGTGAACAAGGCGTTAAAGGTTATACAAATAATTCTCTGAAAAATACCCATGGAAAGAATGCTTGGGTGAGGCAGACAGAAGGCACAGTTGCCATTCATAGACTGAGTGTGAACTGTCAGGCTTTATGTGCGATGCCAGGCGTGCTCCAGGAAAGAGGGTGCTCTCAGCCTTCTCTGCCCTTGGGGGCTTGATGATGTCATTAAAAGAAGAGTAAATACCCTAGTTTAACTTGTGATACGTGCTCTTGAGGCAGAGCAGTGGGTGATAGGGAGACATGTAAATAAGTGACCAAAATTAGAGTCAGAAAGACTTCCGTGGGATGAAGCTGAAGCTGAAGCACGTGCAGGAAGGATTAAGTTTCCCAGGGAACTGGGGAGGGACAGTCTGGGTCGCGCACAGAGAGAGAGCTTGAGGGATGAGAGAGAGAGCTTGCAGATGGATGAGTGCCTCCTGACTGTTACCGCCAAAAGAGCTCAGTTGGGGCAGGAGGGACTTTAACATCCCTTTAGTATCAATGCTCATGCATGGTTCAAGCCTGCTAAGATAACCTGTGCAGTGACTATATGCCTCTGACCGTGCGTGTCGTTTGTCCAAGGACAGGGGACCCGCTGCTGCCCAGAGCAATGCATTTTCCATGGCTCTGTGAAAACTCTTCTAGCCCTTGAGCTGAATCTGTCTCCCTGGAACTTTGACCCATCAATTCTGGCTTTTTCCTACCCCCCGAGACCACACAGCACACTGCTAATCCGTCATCCCCATGGCAGCTCTTCAGTGTTTAGAGACCCCCACACCACCCTGAGGCTTCTCTTCTGGCTAGAATTTGTCTGGCGCTTCAGCCCTCTCTTGTGGGCCGTGATTTAGGGTTCCCACATCATCTGCTCACTAAGATCCAGACCCTGTCACTTCCTTTCCATCCACACTTTCACGGATTTTATTGAGACCTCCTGCATAGGCATAGAGGGCCCCACTGGGAGCTCACAGCTTAGGATGGGGTGCAGGGAAGGAAAAATTCTCCTTTGCCCTCTGAGTCTGCAGCTGGGCCTGAGAATCAAACTGATATAAGATAGATTAACAGGAGAAATGCACGCAAGTCTTACTAAGGATTTTGGTGTACATGGGAGTCTTCACAAGGAAATGAAGACCCAAAGAAGTGTCCAGAGCAGGCAGCTTGTATCACTTTTCAGACTGGAGTGTAGTGGCCCAATCTTGGCTCACTGCAACCTCTACCTCCCAGGTTCAAGCGATTCTCCTGCCTCAGTCTCCCGAGTAGCTGGAATTACAAGCGTACACTACCATGTCTGGCTAATTTTTGTATTTTTGGTAGAGGCGGGGTTTCACCATGTTGGCCAAGCTGGTCTTGAATTCCTAACCTCAGGTGATCCACCTGCCTTGAGCTCCCAAAGTGCTGGGATTACAGGCATGAGCCACCACGCCTGGCCTTGTATCACTTTTATACAAAGAAATGACAAATTTGTGAAGACATGACAAGAAAGAGTTTTGGGATGGAGGCAGTAAATTGTGGTTAGGTAACTAAGAGATAGATATATTGGCGGAAAACTTGTGGGAGACAAAGGTTGTTTTGGTAAGTTTATTTGTACACATCCCTTTTAGTGTTGCTTGCCAGACCCTGGTGATGAGGCTGTTCTTCTTCTGCTTCTGGTAGAGGGAGGGCACCTTTCTCATGGGAAATTGTATGGCCTGTGTTTGTATAGAAAGCGGTCGGGAAGTCTTTCCTGGATCTCTCATTTCTCAAGTGTTTTCAGCTCAAAATAACCAGTATACCAAAGGGGCATATTTGGTTGTGGCATATCCCGAACTCCTTCAAGGGGAACATGAGTTAAATAATCACAAAATCAGAGGCAGAATTGTAGACCCCCAGGCTACCACAGAGCTATCACAGAGGAGCACTGTTCTAGAAAGCCTGTGACAGGGCATGGGGGACTGATCCCACTGGGGAGGGTCAAGCAGGGATTCCCTGCCGCAGGGTTTTCAGAGCTGCACTAACCCAACAGGGGCAGGGGCTGAACCTCTAGGTAGAGAGACCAGCATGTGCAGAGGCCCTGTGGCTTCACATTGTTGTCAGTCAGAGTAGAACAGAGCACGATGATTTGCAGTGCTAGCATTCCACACTCCTGTTTCCAGTGTTAAGATGACAAGATCTCAGTAGGGTTTCCCAACCACCCTGGTCACCTTCCCTCCTCTCTCATACCCATTCCAGCCTCCCCTAACTTCTTTTTGTTAAAGCATCATACCCTCCCTCTGACATCTGAGCCCAAATTTTCGTGTTAGATTCTTCCCTAGTTAACTTTTTTTTTTTTAGCAGTCTTATTCTTTGTTAAAATTCTCACCTTTCTCATGCCCAGTTTTGTCAGTAAGGTCCTAGATGAGTGTTATCTTTCTTCCTCACCAAATTGCTGTCAGTTTATTCTTTATTGTAAAGCACTTGTCAGGGCCGTGTGTTGCACAGAGGTCTTCAAAAGTTGAATACAGATTCAGCATCTTAATTCAAAAATTCAAAATCCAAAATGCTTCAAAATCTGAAACTTTTTGAGTACCGACATGATGCCACACATGGAAAATTCCACACCTGACCTCACGTGACAAGGTGCAGTCAAAACACAAAACACACAACACACAACACACAGTTTATTCGGCATCCCCAAGGGAAAACTAAAATCACCTTCAGGCTATGTGCATAAGGTCTGTATGAAACAGAAATGAATCTTGTGTTTAGATTGGGTTCCATCCCCAAGATAACTCATTTATGTTTATGTAAATATTCTGAAGTCTGAAAACAATCTGAGATTGGAAACACTTCTGGTTCTGAAGCATTTTGGATATGGGATGTTCGACCTGTATAAACCGACATGCCATTCAAGGCCCATGGGTAATATCGCCCCAGCCTGCTTTTCCGGTGTCACGTCCTGTGTGCTTTACATCCTGTGCTAACCCAATGGGATGAGTCTCTGTTCCCTGACGACTCCAGCCCCTGCTCCCTGGAGCAGCTTCCCTTCTCACTGGTCTCTTCCTGTTGAAGTATTTTCTGTCCTTCAAAGCCCGCTTGAGTTGCTGCCTCCTTCATGAAGCCTTCATGGATGCCTTCCCATCTCTGGTCCCCCTCCAGTTGCACCATGAAACATCTTATAATCATGTACAGGCCATGTTTCTATCTACTTACTCCGCAGGAGGATGGAAGTTCCCGAAGTCTTGTCCCTTGAGCACAGACACCCAGGAAACAAATGTTCATTGCCTTGAATAGGTGGGAGACAGGTCCAGGATTGTGTAAGACCCTGTGATTCATTCTTTTCTCAAGGAGGTCCTTGGTTCGCATTTTCGAATTATTAAGTAGTGTTGGTTTATAAGAGGTAACCCTGAGCTTGTTTTCACACCCTCAAGGCTGGATTTAATTGGTATTGTTTAGTTCAGCATAACTTGAATTCATTTTTGGTTTTAGGACATTTATTCCCCTGAGCTCTTTGGAGATCATTGGTAAGAGAAATTCCAAAGTTTAGTTAGACTTTTTTTTTTTTTTTTTTTTTTTTTCCTGGCACTGTAGCACTGCTGTTCTCCCTAAAAATACCTGGGGGCTGTGCTCTACCTGCCTTATATATTAGCACCTAGAGGTCAGTAATAACTCTGGCTAATCATAGTTTGGCTTAAGAGTCTAGGGTAGTTACAGGTCCTTTCACCCTGTGTTTTAATGCCAGACATGTAATTTAGAAATCTTCTACCCACTTGTTTAGTGTTTAAATAAATCTTTAAAGTACCTTTTTGGTTTAGAGCCTAAAGGGAAAAGAAAAATCTTAACTACATTTGGGGTAAAATTGCCTCATAGGAAAACATTTGCAGCAGTGATTAGAGACCCTTTCCAGGCTTTTCGCCAAGAAAAAGTTTCAGTGGCCAGGGGCTTCCCCCTTTCACCCCACTTTTTCTGTTTCTGGTCTTCTGGTTTCTCTGTTTTTGTCTAGATTCCACAGCTCGCATATTTAGTGGACTTGAACGTTGATTCAGCCCTCTTTTTATTTGACGGGGTTGTATTACTCTGGGTTCTCCAGAGAAACAGAATGAATAAACTATAGATATGGATATGGAGAAGGAGTTATTTGGAGGGGTTGACTCACATGACTGTGTAGACTGAGAAATCCCATGATTTATTGTCTGTAAGCTGGAGGCCCGGGAAAGCCGGTGTAGTTCTACTCCAAGCTGAGGCTCGAGAACCAGGAGCACTGATGGTCGAGAGCAGCAGCAGGTAGGTGTTCCAGCTCAAGCAAAGGGCACATTTGCTACTCCTCTAACTTTCTGTCCTGTCCAGGCCCTCAGTGATGCCCACCTGCATTGGTGAGGGGACCTTCTTTACTCAGGTTACCTGTTCAAATGCTAATCTCTTCTAGAAACAGCTTCAGAGACACACCTAGAAATAAAGTTTTATCAGCCACTCTGGTGTCCCTTAATCAATTTAATCAAGTTGACATATAAAGTTGACCATCTCAGTGATATTTGGGTAGGTTTTTTTTTTTTTTTTTTAGTCTATTAAATGCTAAAAATAACATGCTCATTCTGTTCCTTATTTTTGCCATGTGGGTATTAGTTTAGTTTCTGTTTTTTTTACCTTCTGATAATATAGGAATATGTAGTTTAATTTTTTGAGATTAAGTTGAGGTGAGGCCCTTCCTTTTTAAAAAGAAAAATGAGATGGGGATGTCCAGGGTGACCTTGAACTCCTGAGCTCAGGGGATCCTCCTGACTCAGTCTCCAGAGTAGCTGGGAGGACCTTCCTTTTGATGTCAGTTGTGTTTAGCTACAATAATTCCTCACTGGACTTCTCTCTCTCCCTCTTCACCTTGTCAGAAATGACATTTGGTTTATGGGATATAAATATAGTGTGTATATTTCTTGCTTGGATGATGCTCGTTTTTGTCTGTAGTGATAGTTCCTTTGCTGGAATGTTTTAGTTTAGCTTTGAAATAGCGATATATTAAGCCTCTTTTTGTTTTACTTTTCATCCAAGAGTTTCTCCATTTGTATCTTTGTCCTATTGAGGAGCCTTGTTCCTGCTCCAGCACACTGAGAAGTTTGGAAATGTATAATTGATAGAGAAAGTTAGGTCCTAGAACTCAGAATCTTAAATGTTGACTTTGGCTGGAATACCTCCTTGTTTATCAACTTAGGTCATCTGTTTCTTGTTTTCTTTGCTTGTAATCTTTTACGTATCCATTTTAAGAAGTTTTGTATTTGCCTTTAAAAAAATAAATGAAAATCGAGTGTATGCATCTAAACAAGGAAACAAAGAGTCTCCCAACCTAATGCTTTGAAGTTTGCTACTTGCAAGTTAGTTGGTAATAAGGCCCTCCGTTAACATAGAAATGCTGTCTTCTAAGTAAGGTAGGAATTATACCCGTTCTGCATATTTTCTATTTGGAAGAATACGCGAATGGCCAAACTGGAAAAATTTTGTAGATGTTATGGGTTAGATGTGCAGACCCTTAAAAAAATTTGACAGAGGGAGGTTTTACCTATAGCAGGTAAATTATACTTTCTTCTAAAATCTTAGAATAATAAGACTCTGATTTTCTTATGAGCTCCATGTCACTATTCCCCTCAGCCACCACCTTTATTAGTTTTCAGGCTAAGAGTATCCTCCGGAATCATAAATTACATTATTCTCATCCATTCTATCCTTAAGGAGCCTGGTTCCCCCAGCCCCCACAGTCACGCTCACAATGTGGACATGCCTCATGTTGCTCACAATGTGTGGGGTGAGTGTCTTTGTCCTGGTGGGTCCCACGTTATCCCCCTTGAGGGGATAACGTCACAGGTAGTGCTGACGTGGAAGCTAAGGTAAAGATTAACAGCTCCACTTTTGCAGCTGGGCTGAGCTGGAGTTGGCTCTACTGCTTGCTAACTGGGTAGTTATGGGCGAGTTACTTAGAGTCTCCTGTGCCACCTTCCCTCATCTCTAAACAGTAAGGGATAGTGAGCCCCTCCTGTGGCAAGCAAAGGTTGACTATATTGCGCTTCATAGTTTTCTTGAAGTACTTTCCCATGTGGCTTCAGTACTTCACACCTCAGTGGTCCTGTTCATAGGCTAAGTTTTGTCAGGGCGCTTTGTAAAAATGGGGAAATGAGGCTCAAGTTAGTTAGGCATGGTGCCCACAGGTTACTAGTCATTAAACTGAAGCAATTGCTTGTGCCTCCTGACTTCTTGCACTTGACCATGTGGGTCCTGCTTTCCAGGGCCTGGAGGCAGGATGGAGCTTGTTCCCTGTGACCTGTGGTTGCTTCTGCCACAGCTTGCTTGGGAAGGGCCCAGTGTCCACTGGATTTAGCTGACTTAGGGTAAAGCTATGGATTTCACTTCATTATTGTCATTGCTTTCATTGTCTTTTTTGTGGTCTAAGTCAGCTCTGTAGGGACTGCCTTTGCCCCTTAGGAAAACTGTTACCATCTCTTAGTGACATTTGGTATAATTGCTAGACATTGCCTGGGAAGAGTTGGCTGGCATCACCCAGGGGCTTAGAGAGGAATGCCCACCTTATTTTAGCAGATTTTCCTTACCATGGCAACTTTTCCTGTCTCAATATATAAGTGATCAGGTAACAGTAGACAACTTGTGTTCTGATCCGTGGAGACTGCCGGCCGGTGAAATCCTCTGCCTACCCCTGAAGAACTCTGGAATGGGAAAGACAGAAATGTTCACCGTGTGAGAAATACTCTTAGAGAGGTTAGTAGGAAAGGTTAGGACCCTGGGAAAGAATCATCAAGGCTGGGGAGGTCATGGCAGTCAGAGGGAGGGAGGCAGCGGCGTGTACTTGGGAGGTTGTGGCAGTCAGAGGGAGGGAGGCAGCGGCATGTACTTGGGAGGTTGCGGCAGTCAGAGGGAGGGAGGCAGCGGCGTGTACTTGGGAGGGAGGCAGTGCTGTTCTAGCAGGAGGGAAGTTTGTGCGCAACTTGGAGATGTGACAGCATGTGATATTTTAGGGGACTGGCCTGTTGTCCCACGTGGCTGGGAGTTTAAGGTCACATGAAGTAAGACTTGTTGACACTAAATTGTAAAGGGCTTCATGAGCCCTAAAGAGCTTGAAGAGCGAATGAAGGTTTTTGACACGATCGGATTTTTGAGCCTTGTTAATATAGCTAACAATGTCACATCCAGAGTGCCGAATCCATAGGCAGCAGGGCTTGACCACAGCCGTCATCTCCGGGGTCTGTGGTTCTTCACTATTGTTTACTTGATTCTGCCACTGCAGTTCCTATTTCCAGCAAACCAACGACCCTGTAAACACCTGTTTTCCTTTGACCACAGAGCACAGCGTAGTTTTATTAAGAGGAGGCTGGTCTGCTAGGAAAAAACAACCTGCGCCCTTGGAACACAGTCTTGTTTTCCAGTTCATCGCGGCCGCGAAGGAGCCCAGTGGGGACTCTCTGCTTTTAGTTCCTTCACCTCTGCTGTGTGCCCAGTAAATGAAAAGCCCCTCGCTCTTAATGGGTTTTTATTTCATTCAATTTTTGAATCTGTGAAGTCGAGTGGGCTTTATTCTTTTTGATTCTGACACCAGACTTCAGAATCAGACACGATCCTAATCTGTAGGAGCTTGATTCAGAAAGCTAGGTGGGGGCTGGGGCTCAGTTCTGAGGCTTTCTGAGATGCGGGTGGGCTTCTCTGTGTGGCCCCTAGCGAGGGATCCAGGACTGACTTTCTGCCCTGCAGTTTGCCACAATTCTATCCAAACGTCCATCTCTACTCTTCGGGCGTTCGTTCTAGTCTCTGCTGAATGCCATTTCCTCCACTCTCACCTTTGATGATTTATGAATTTTGTGTTTTTCGTTGCCTTGTCACTGCCCTTGTGCTTTCCTGATTTCCCACCCCGCGTCTTCCTCCCTTTCCGCATTCCCTGACCCACATACTTGTCCACTGGTTGAGATAAAGCTCTCAATTCAACGTATCTTCACTTGGCATTTTCAGTCGTGGTGGTTCGATAACAATACTGTCATTTCCTGAAGACTCACTGCAGGTGTCAAGTGCAGTGTTAAGTGTTTTGCAGCTGTTACCACTTTAATCCTTACAGCAACCCCTGCGACCTCTATATTTTATTGTTATTCCTGTCTTATGGATCACGAAACGGACACATTCTAGACTGCAGGCTGGCTGATTGGCAAGACCACGGTTGATGTGGCCAGAGACCCAGAGAGAGGTTCATTTAACAGCAAAGTTTGGGCACGTGATTTGGCTGTGGACCTAATCTAATGTGTTAACTGGTTAAGAGCCTTCCCCTCGACTTCCTCAAAATAACTAAAAGAATCTAAACTTTAAACATTGAAATACCATACACATACAGAAAGTTCATGAATCCCATGTGTCTAGCTCAGCGACTTTTCACCAAAGGCAGCCACCTGTGTAACCAGCCCTTGGATCAAGGAACAGAGCAGGATCATTGCCCGGAAACCCGTCCCATGCCCCTTGCAGTCACCAAGGTTAACTACCACCTTGACTTTCAGTACTGCAGATAAATTTTGCCTGTGTTCGAAATTCTAGAAATGCAGTCATTTCCATGTCCGTTCTTTTGTACCTGGCTGCGTTCGGAATTCAGGTGTGAGCGATATTCATGAATACTCACTATCTGTTCATACATTCCTCTTTCTGATTGGTTTTACTTTTCCTAGTTCCTCAACCAGTAGAGAAAGTTAAGTTTCCTTCTGGGATCCCTTCACCATTGTCACGATGAGCCCTCAGTGTGGCCTTTTATCGAAAAAGCTCTGTTATTATTGTAGGTGAATAATTTCCTCCCCTGGTTTTTTCCTTCCAGTTGATCCGTCCTAAAGACCCATCTGCCCTTTGCGTTGCTCTGGTGTGTTCATTTGATTTGGCTCTGCAGCCCAGCAGGCAGCACCAGCTTCCTGCGGGGCCCCCTGTGACTGATGTATTAACATCCATATGGGTTTCCCCTGGGACGGATGAGTGTTCACAGCTTCTGACAGCAGCTCACTGCATTGTGAATCAATTTTAAATTGCCTCCGTATGATGATCGCGGGCCTTCTGTGCATTTTAAAGAAGAGGACACCTGGGAGAGAAGTGGGTGTCTTCCAAAGATCAGACAGATCTCCCGTCTGTTACTCGGTGCATCTATTTAATCTGGAACATTTAACTCTATGATAAGCAGGCTTTCGGTTGAAGGAAGATAAAATTTCCTTTCGCTGAAAAATCTGGAATTGCTGAAAGGGTGCCTGAGGGAAACCCGGCCTTACCTGGAGGTGCCCAGCTTGATTTGTGGTACACAGAGAGAAACTAATCCTCACGTGTTATTTCTCTCGTAGCACCGAGATCTTTGAGAAGCAGTTTCCCCACCTTAACCACCATCCTTATAAATCATGTGCAACTCAATTGTTTTACTTTTATTTTTATTTTTTTAATTATTATTTTATTATTTTTTTTGAAATGGAGTC
This sequence comes from Mandrillus leucophaeus, assembly GCF_000951045.1. Lineage (NCBI taxonomy): Eukaryota > Metazoa > Chordata > Mammalia > Primates > Cercopithecidae > Mandrillus > Mandrillus leucophaeus. The sequence goes on from NW_012102499.1 coordinate 3,617,936, forward strand.
TTGCTCTGTTGCCCAGGCTGGAGTGTTGTGGTGCAATCTTGGCTCAGTGCAAGCTCTGCCTCCTGGGTTCACACCATTCTCCTGCCTCAGCCTCCCGAGTAGCTGGGACTACAGGTGCCCGCCACCACACTCAGCTAATTTTTTTGTATTTTTAGTAGAGACAGGATTTCACTCTGTTAGCCAGGATGGTCTTGATCTCCTGATCTCGTGATCCGCCTGCCTCAGCCTCCCAAAGTGCTGGGATTACAAGAGCGAGCCACAGCACCAGACCTCAGTTGTTTTATTTTATGGAAATTTACTTGTCATTTCTTCAGTATCACCTGGCTTTTTTGTTGTTGTTTTTGGACCCAGAGCATGGAGCCTGATTCTGAGTCATAGAACTTGGCTACTGGACGTTGCTCATTGAGCATTCTTCAAAGCCTAGAATTCTTGTAGGACATGAATAGACTTAAACTCTCACAGTTCTGTGAGAGTTTAAGGGCAACAAAATGCTATTTTAAGGGCAACAAAATGCTATTTGATTATTAATCCAAATATCCCATAATAAACGGCATAGGTTCCTGTTTAACTATAATGTGCACGTTGAAATATGATGTGGGCTCGATATATTGCTAAGGACACCAAATAATCCTGTTGGATGAAAAATGAGATTGAGTGGTTTGGTGATGTGAGGGCTTAGAGCTATATTGTTTTTATACGTGTATTTATTTCCCAGGACAGTCTCCATGGTTCCCATTATATGTGCTTATTCATTCAAATTAAGAGTAACATTAAGGGTTTGGGCCAAATAGCTATTTTACTATTAGTTACTGGAACCAATTTGCCAGCAGGTAACAGATTGAGATTGTGTCCTGTGGTTGAGTGGGGGGGAAGTTTAAAAGTCTTCATGTGTTTGATGTTTTGCTTTTATGGAGGGAAGATAATAGCATGCATTTTATTTTCAAACAAATGTATGTGGGTTTTAAGTGCAGGGTGGTAGAGACCTGGCATAATCGTTTTCAGTTTTGTGCTTGCTAAGTTACTTTACAAAATTTGAGTTTGTATGAAAATGAAAATTTAAGCACTGTGTTAGTACTCATGGTGTTTACATTATGTATAAAGCTGGCAATGACAGGCTCCAGAAAGGCACACTTTTTCAAGGGTTATTGACAGGAGGAAGCAGTGCCTACTTCACTTATTGTTGATGGTTTGAACTTTTAGCGCTTCTAGTGATTTCAAGTTAAGAAAGTGGAAATAGTGGTCTTCAAAGTAGAATGTGCATACTTTTTTTTTTTTAGACAGAGTCTTGCTCTTGTGGCCCAGGGTGGAGTGCAGTGGCGTGATCTTGGCTCACTGCAACCTCCATTTCCCAGGTTCAAGTGATTCTCCTGCCTCAGCCTCCCAAGTAGCTGGGATTACAGGCATGTGCCACCACGCCCAGCTATTTTTTGTATTTTTAGTAGAGACGGGATTTCACCATGTTGGTCAGGCTCGTCTTGAACTCCTGACCTTGTGATCCGCCCACCTCTGCCTCCCAAAGTGCTGGGATTACAGGCGTGAGCCACCGTGCCCAGCCGAATGTGCATCATTTTATCTGTTGACATAGAGTGAAAACATTAGCACTTCTCTTTCTTCTATCCTCTAAAGTGTCTTTTCTTTGTTTATGTTTTATCATGTCCCTAGGATCTTAGCTCTTGGAGTTTAAATTAAGTTCGTTGGAGGAAAAAATATGCTTTGAATTTGGTGTAGAAGTAGAAGTGGGTAATCAGGATTAGGTTTGTTTGTATTTAACAGGGGAAGAAAATGGTAGCTTAAATAATGTGGAAGTTTATTACTCTCTCACATAAAAGACACTGGCTCTCAGCAGCTCAGGGCAGGTATGACAGCCCCATAGTGTCACCAGGGCCTCTGCGTCCTGTCTTTCTGTTCTGTCTCCCCCAGCAATTCCTTCCTTCCTCCCTCCCTCCCTCCCTCCCT
>NW_012102499.1:3620107-3646224 GCF_000951045.1 Mandrillus leucophaeus
GGTTTGCTGCACCCATCAACCCATCACCTACGTTAGGTATTTCTCCTAATGCTATCCTTCCCCTAGCCCCCCACCTCCTGACAGGCCCCAGTGTGTGATGTTCCCCTCCCTGTGTCCATGTGTTCTCATTGTTCAACTCCCACTTATGAGTGAGAACATACGGTGTTTGGTTTTCTGTTCCTATGTTAGTTTGCTGAGAATGATGGTTTCTAGTTTCATCCATGTCCCTGCAAAGGACATGAATTCATCCTTTTTTTTTTTTTATGGCTGTATAGTATTCCATGGTGTATATGTGCAACACTTTCTTTATCCAGTCTATCATTGATGGGCATTTGGGTTGGTTCCACATCTTTGCTATCCAGCAATTGATTTTTGTCTTTGAAATCAACCTCTGGGCCATAGGAGCACCAGTCATCCCTCTTAGCTCAGGCAGTGGGAAGGAAGAAGAGAAGAGGGCAGGTATGCTCCCTCCCTATTTATTTTTTTAGAGCAGTTATGGGTTCCAGGCAAAATAGAGTGGAAAGTTACAGAAGAGTTCCCATATTCCCCATCCCTCTCCTCTCTTTCAAGTTCAGAACTTCCTCAAAATGCCATCCATCAGCTTCTTCTTAGACCTTATTGGTCAGAACAGAGGCACGCTGGGCTAAAGGAGAGTGGGGAAGAGTATTTTTTTTAGCTGGGTACTTTGCTGCCTTATATAATGGCGTTCCTGACCAACATAGGCAAGGAAGATTGTTGAGTAGGAAACCTAAAATCCTGTTTAAAGCCATATAAGATAATCTCTTATTTTCTCTTCCTTAAGCAAAAGAAAGTTGAAGTCCAAACCATAAACTGGTATTTTTAGAAAGCTGTTTTTTGGGGTGTGGGGGGGTTGTTTTTGCTATTAAAATACACTATCTACTCTGTTTAATTATTATTAGTTCTTAAGGGCTTCATCTTTAGCAGAGAAAATAATCATTTAAAATTATACTAAGAAATCATAAAATTACACAAGATACATGGAAGGAGGAATTTTATGTTCATTTGGAAGTGCGTTAAGTGTTTTATAAGGAGATTTGAGGGAATGCTTTATAGAATGGATAAGAACGATTTAAATACCTTTAAAAAATTTTAAATACAGTTCTATGTATATGTCATTTGGTACACACTAGATTTCTGCTATTAATTATTTTAAATTTGCACCATCAGTAAATACTTCAACTTGTATTGTTTTAAAAGGAAAATATACAAGAGAATCTTTCCTTTTTTTCATCGTTTTTGTAGTCGTAGCACGTTGCCGAGGTAATGACTGCTTCCTCTGTAAATGTGTTTTCTGTCTTCTCTCCATTCGTTTTTCCAAAAGTGCGTACTCCTTCCACGTTACCGCAGACGGTCAGATGCAGCCTGTCCCTTTTCCCCCCGACGCCCTCATCGGTCCCGGAATCCCCCGGCATGCTCGCCAGATCAACACCCTCAACCACGGGGAGGTGGTGTGCGCGGTGACCATCAGCAACCCCACAAGACACGTGTACACGGGCGGGAAGGGCTGCGTCAAGGTCTGGGACATCAGCCACCCTGGCAATAAGAGTCCTGTCTCCCAGCTCGACTGTCTGGTGAGTGGACAGGAACTGGTGCACAAGGGCAATTTCTCCCTGGAGATTCAATAAGGAAATAGCTGTGTGGGCCTGGGTTTTATTCCCATTATGAGGAAATAGAAGCCCCTTCTGTTTCCTGTGTTGGGTATTTAACCCCCTCGGCCCCCCGTTTAAATGCGAAGGTTTCATTTGTTGCTGTTGCACTGGCTAAATCCCAGAGTTGATGGATTTCTTTTTATAAAATATTTTACACTGGTTTACAGAGGCTCTCCTTGTGTATGGATGTACATTACAAAAGGGGTTTCCCATTTAATGGACAAAAGCACAACTTGGCCTGGACTCTGGTCCCTGCCGTCCACTCAGTTTTTAATTTCCCTATAGCCTTTAGATAAATATAGAATAGTAAATATTTGATAACATGGCATAAAAACCATTCTGAACAGGGTAAGGTCTGTGTTTTTAAGGGAGACCTGAGAGAGCTGGTTAGGTTTTATGACCTTCACTTCAGGAAAGGGTTAAAGGCTGTCACTGCAAAGACCGGGGGCAGCCATCAACAAAATAGAGCGGTGAGAATGCTTTCCCAGAGTACCTAAGCCATGTCCGCTCAGAGCCTGAGAATACCATTTTGCATTTTTCAGGGACATAAAACATGTTGGGACATGTTCCCGTCTCTAAACCGTAACCCCAGGATTTACAGAGCACATACCACTGGCCTTAAGCAGACTCCGAACTGCCCTGCCCTGCCATGCCCTGGCATGGGGTCTGCCTGCACTCTGCGGTTGCAGATGGTGCCGTGTACCACTGCCTGCCTGGAAAATTGTAAAGATTCCGGAGAGAGTGTTTCCAGAAAGCTGAGTGGCAGTGTTTTTGAAACACAGACTTGTGTTTAGAGTAGTTATTAGTGCCTTTTTAAAAAAAACAAATAACTTCAAAATGTCTTCATTCATGAAACTTGTATTTAAATATGGCCCAGCATTCTATAGTGGTGGGAATGTCCTTTGTTGAAGTCACGTGTTTAAAGTTTCTTTAATCTTTGAAAGACAGTCCATCGTGAAAAACACTTAAGCAAACTTTAGCCATATCTGCATCTTTCAGGGGTTGATCATATGAGGGCCCCCCACCCCCACCCCCTTCATATGTGTTGGTTTTGATGGCAAGGTGCCTGCTTTTATCAGGTTCTTTGGCCTTTGCATTGAGGGGCTTAAATATAATAGCAGCCACATGACAACTTGAGAAAGCAGCTCTGGTAAATTATTAGCAAGAATCCCTCTGACTAATGAAGTAATGTGCTCAGCATAACGAAGACCAAAACATAGACGGGGGCCTGCAGTGTCCAAGCAGTAAATGATGCAGGGTGATGAGGCAGATGTATAAACGAGCTTGGAAAAGTGGTTTCTTCTCAGGGAACTGTGTGTACACCTGTACCTCATACCTGGATAGTTTCAGCTCTGTGATGCAGGACACCAGAAACAGTTATCTAAGCTCCTGTGAGTTTGTTTTTTTTACTGTTTTGAAGGAGACAGTTGCGCTTGGACCCCAATCTTGACTAGAGATCTCTTGCTCTGTTAGAGTGTCCGTGAAACGCCACTCTTTAATTCAAAAAACCAAGACGGCCATTAGAGAACATGGTGCTATGATTGCTCGGTAATTCATTATAGCAATGAATTATGTTTATTTTACAGAACAGAGACAATTATATCCGTTCCTGTAAATTGCTACCTGATGGCTGCACTCTCATAGTGGGAGGGGAAGCCAGTACTTTGTCCATTTGGGACCTGGCAGCTCCGACCCCACGCATCAAGGCGGAGCTGACGTCCTCGGCCCCCGCCTGCTACGCCCTGGCCATCAGCCCCGATTCCAAGGTCTGCTTCTCATGCTGCAGCGACGGCAACATCGCTGTGTGGGATCTGCACAACCAGACACTAGTGAGGTGAGCAAAGATGGTCGTCTAAGGAGGGGTTCCCTTCTTGAGCAGCTGGGCCTATCACCTCTGCTTCTCTCTGGCTGCCCGCAGCCTGCACAGTAAGAGCCTCTTGAATGCCAGGCGTGGGGTTAGATGATGGGGGAACAAGGACAACCGTGTTGCTGCCTTTGGGGGGCTTACAGTCTTGCTACCATGCCTGGGGTCACCGAGACGTTCTATCTCCTTATAGATAGTCTGTATATCCTATAGTCTGTATGTCAGCCCGCATACAGACTCCAAACTTGTTCAAAAAATATTTCTGGCTTCTGCCAAGGGGTGGCCTAATGTGAATTACACGGCGGCACAACGGGCCCTTGCTACTAGATGTTTTGGGCTTTGGCTAGAACTTGGTGCAGACAAGAGCCAGCTGATAAAAGATAACAGAAAATCAACAAGGAGACATGAGAAGAGCAGATTCCGTGAATTTCACCCACAAAATGGTTTTAAAGTATCTCAATCATGAAATAGGAGACCTGCCCAGGGGTGGTTCCACTCAGGAGCCCGCAGGGTTTTGCCTCGCGTCCTGGCATTGGCCCTGTCCCCTTAGCAGCAGCTGCAGTTCTGGTACCCTTGTGTCTCTCCTCAGCTCCCCCACCAAATGCCCCCTTCAGCAGTCAGTGCTCACACCAGAACTGTTCTCACAAAGTCTTTTTAAAGTAAGCACGAATGAAACATGAAAGGTAAAATGAAGCATGTGTTTTACTCTTGTTTCATCTTCACTGGGAAGCCGTCCCTGCGGATGGTGCAGTTTGGGGTCCGTGGCTTGTTGGGTAAGTCCCCTCTTGTGCTGCACAGAGAAGGCAGGGGCTCCAGAAATCATCACGACAGCTCGCTCTCTTCAAACCTCCGCTGTAGAAATCCATTAAGTGTCATTGAGCTGGGCCCGGTCCCTGCGTGTGGGCGACAGTGCGGCTGTTATTTTCCTCTTCCGTTTGCTGAGTAGTGTAGGTGAGCAAAACGGAATAATGGAGCCAGAGCCGAACGCCCTCTCAACCTTTTATCCTAGCAAAGTGACTTGTTTTTTCTTTTTTTAAAACTCCCTAAGTAGCACTTTCAAAATATCAATTCCAAGCACTTTTCAAATGTTCCTCCACTTAGTCCTCATGACACTGTCCTGCTATTTGCCCCATTTTATAGATGAAGTGCCTGAGGCTCAGAGAGGGTGAGTTACTGGCTTCAGGTTGCACAGTCGGATGTGGTGGAGTCAAGCTGGGGCCCAGGCATTCTGCTGTCTTCTCTGTGCTGTGATCCCTTGCTCCGTGTCGGCTCCTGGGGAGTAAATACCTGTTGGATAGGATGGGGTAGCATCCTACAAATCTTTCTCTGGACCGCCCACAGGTAGCTAGTGGCTGCCGCCTGTAACAGGGCCATGCACAGCCTATTGCATGTCTTTGTATCCATCGTAACCCAGCACATTCTGAACAGTCATAGGATGTACCTGAGAGTCATGCTGAAGTATATGGATGGAGGGAGGGCAGCGGGACGGGGGGCAGCCGTCAGGTACCGTATGTCAGCAGAGGAAGGTGTTTTCAGTCAATGAGGAACAGCATTTAATGAGTTAGAAAGGCCCAAAGAAGTCAGAGGGTCAAGAGATCACTGGATTTCCAGAGCGGTCTGAAGGGAAGAAAAGCAACACGTTCAGCAAGAGACGCAGCGACGGCTCCAGGCCTGGGTGTTCTGTGGGGATGTCTGGGAAGCGAGCAGAAACACTTGAGGTCCACCTGCACGGCCGCAGTAGAGGAGAGAGGACCCAGCCTGGATCCTAAAGTGCAGAAGTTGGGGATGGCTTGCAGAGAAAAGATGTTTAAAGTGATGGTTCACATCTTGGCTTAGAATTTAGGACAGTAGTAGTGCTTTTTCCTTCCCTTGCACTCTTTAAAATCCAAGCTCAGGTTAAAAGTTTGGAGCTCTATGGGAATGATAAGGTGTGGGGATCCTGGAGGAAGCAGCAGCGTGGACACTTTCCTCTCGGGGTTGAAATTCCCACACAGTTCTTTACTGGATCCCGCCTGGTTCCGAGGGTAGGTCTAGACTTTGTTCACCTTTTCCGGCTGCTCCCCCACCAGCTCCCTCTCAGCATGCAGAACTGAGTCCAGGACGGTCGCCATCCCTGCTGGCGCTTACACTGACCTCCCCCCAGCCGCTCTGCTCATTGCCTTGCACAGCATCTGTGCTCAGCAGATCCCTGTTGGCTGATTGTTTCTGGTGGCGATTTTTGAATGAAGCACAAGGTTCTGCTTTAAAGAACAGCCTTGTGCTCAGCTTGGAGGCAGAGTCTTTCTGAGGTGCCCATGGCAATTACCTCTGTCTCTGCCCAATGCCTCTGAGGTCAGGAGGCTGGTATGCGTGACCCTTTGTCTCTGGGAGTCCAGATTTCCTAATGCAGGGCTCTTTCTAACACAGAAAGCAAGGTTGAGTAAATACATGAGCTCATGCTCTGTTGGCACGTAGAGCATTGCTGTGTTGATCCACTCATGGAAGCAGCAATGCTTCTGTCCACTCTGTGCTTGGAACGTCCCCATTTCTTTTTCTCATGGATTCAGGCCTGCACCATTGAAGAACAGACCTTTATCTTTCCATAAGGAATACAATTGGGATTTTGTGTGTTTGTCTTTTATTTTCTATTTAACAATTCAACACTTTACCAGAGCTGGCAAGAATTGTACCTTGCAGACGGATTTGTCAGAGCAGTGTATTTAACTTCTGGGTAGTGACCTGCAGTGGCATATTCCATTTCTTTAGCACTTGGATCGTGAAAAAAAAGGAAAGACAATCAGCAGGTGCTGTGTCCCCTCCTCCTCGGGGGAAGGTTAGTTTGATCTTGCACATCAGCAGACACTGGCGGGATGACACACACACATGCACACACAGGGTCCAAAACTAACAACACAACAGTGTTTACCTTGAGCTCTGGCAGGAAATCATTATTCAATCTGGTTTGTTTTATCAGGCAATTCCAGGGCCACACAGACGGAGCCAGCTGTATTGACATTTCTAATGATGGCACCAAGCTCTGGACGGGCGGTTTGGACAACACGGTCAGGTCCTGGGACCTGCGCGAAGGGCGGCAGCTGCAGCAGCACGACTTCACCTCCCAGGTGACTGAGTGGCTTCCGCTTGCCCCAGAGTCTGGGAGGTGCTGGGGTGTGTCTTCCTCCTCACACCCTCCCCCCTTACCCTAGGATGTTAGTGGCTGGACAAACAGATCGGGGCCGAATTTGAGATAACTAATTTAAAAACAACGACCACCACCTCCTCCTTCATGACCCTCCCCCCTACCTTCCCCAAAACTCCTAGAGTGGTTTTTAGAATCCTGTAGGTTAAGGGGTGTTCGCTGTTATTTTTATATATGAATTTGTTTAAGGGATTTGTACGGTGGGGAATATATAGTTTTCCTTCAGCACTGTTTGATCGGTGGCACATATTCTCACCATCTAATGTAGGAGTAGGAGATGATTTTTTTGATTCCCAAATAAATAGAGCTTGAGAAATCTGCAGAATGTCACTAGGAGTGGAGAGAAGTCACAGCCCCTCTGAAAGTTCATTTATTTCCCCTGCACCAGAGAGCTTAAAAAAATGCAGAAATACCTCAGTGATACGCATTTTATTCCTCATCCTTTAAAAAATGAACTCGTGGCTGACTAGATTTGCAGACTTTTGAAATGATATATAAATGGCAGCTTTGTAGATTGTGAAAAGTATTTTGATGTCCAGTGTCTGAGTGTAGACTTGTTTTGGGAAAAACAGTGTCTGCCGTTTTAAATGCTTTCTGCTGGTAGAATTGTTGCTTTGATCATGACTTGGCAATTTTTTTTTTTTTTTTTACCTTGTTTTGTAATAAAAATAATTCTACTCAGAAAACTAGGACAGAAACAGAAAACAAGCATATATACTTCTAAATTTCATATTCCGGTTAACATTTTGTTGAGTTTCTTAGAGTCTTGCTGTTTTCCCTCTTTCCTAACATAAGTAGGATACAATTTTTGGTCTGCCTTTTTTGGTTTTTTTTAAACTTCTTAGAGAAATTCTCAAATACATATGAGTACAGCAAATGTCCAAGCAGTTATGAGAGTACAGAGAATTGTACAATAAACGCCACATGCCCATCGCTCAGCTTTAAGTTATTTGGCTGTGTGATAACTCTCGTCCCCATCCCCAAACACTGGATTATTTTAAAGTAAATTCCAGACAGCATATCATTTTATCCATAAGCACAGTCATGCACCATGTAACCTTTTGGCCAAGGACAGACCTCATATGTGACAGTGATCCCTTAAGATTATAATACCATATTTTTCTGTACCTTTTCAATGTTTAGATATATCTGAGTGTACAAATACTTCCCATTATGCTACACTTGCCTGCAGTACTCAGTACAGTAGCATGCTGTGCAGGCTTGTAGCCTACGAGTGATAGGCTCCCCCATCTAGGTGTGTGTAACTGCACTCTGTGAAGTTCACACAATAAAGTAACCTAATGAGGCCAGGCGCAGTGGCTCACGCCTATAATCCCAACACTTTGGGAGGCCAAGGCGGATGGATCACGAGGTCAGGAGATCGTGACCATCCTGGCTAACATGGTGAAACTCCGTCTCTACTAAATATACAAAAAATTAGCCGGGCGTGGTGGCGGGCGCCTGTAGTCCCAGCAACTTAGGAGGCTGAGGCAGGAGAATGGCGTGAACATGGGAGGCAGAGCTTGTAGTGAGCCGAGATCTCGCCACTGCACTCCAGTCTGGGTGACAGAGCGAGACTCCGTCTCAAAAAATAAAGAAATTAAAAGACTGGGCGCAGTGGCTCATGCCTGTAATCCCAGCACTCTGGGAGGCAGAGGTGGTTGGATCCAGGGGTCAGGAGTTCGAGACCAGCCTGGCCAATATGGTGAAACCCCGTCTCTACTAAAAATACAAAAATTAGCCAGGCGTGGTGGCTCATGCCTGGAGTCCCAGCTAGTCAGGAGGCTGAGGCAGGAGAATCACTTGAACCCAGGAGGCAGGGGTTGCAGTGAGCTGAGCTCGTGCCACTGCACTCTGGCCTGGGCGATAGAGCAAAACTCCATCTCGAAAAAAAAATAAAAAAATAAAAATATAAAAATAAATAAATAAAAAATAAAGTCACCTAACGACACATTTCTCAGAACACATCTGCCTCGATAGGTGATATATGATTGTATTTCAGTTACTGTCTCGAAAAGGTAAGGCCTCCTTTAAAATGTACACATGAATGCCATTATTATTAGGAATCATTTCTTAATTTTATCCCAAAGGACAGAGGGGTTCAAATGTTTCCAGTTTCCTAAAGGTTTTGACACTTGGTTCATCTGCGTTAGATCGCTTGCCCTGTGGCCCTCCCCACAGTCTGGACTCGGATGATTACCTCCGCCTATTCTTGCTCTTTCCCCCGCTTTCACATTGCGTCTTCCCTTCCTAAGTGTATCAGGCGGAATCATGAGTGAGCCTGTCCTGCTCCTTGCAGATCTTCTCCCTGGGCTACTGCCCCACTGGGGAGTGGCTGGCAGTGGGCATGGAGAGCAGCAACGTGGAGGTGCTGCACGTGAACAAGCCCGACAAGTACCAGTTGCACCTGCACGAGAGCTGCGTGCTGTCCCTGAAATTTGCTTACTGTGGTGAGTTCAGCCGAAAGGAAACTGGCGGTCGTTGATGGCCCAAATGGAAAATGCTTCTTAAAAAAATATGGTAGAGATCATATCTGGAAACAGTGTTGTTCTTTGAGCAGCTGGATGCAATAATTCCATTGTTTTAATATGCCCTTCAGAGCACAGCAATGTCTGTTTCAGTTTGTTTTGCTAATTTGAGAAAAGTCAGCAGGCAATGTGATTGCCTAATACAAGGTTTGGACACAGGTTTGTTTCAGTGGGGGTTGGGAGACGACAATGAGTTTCCACTCTGTAGAGGGGTGGGTGGGAATTTACTGAAGAATGGGGCAGGGGCAGTGGAAGTCATAAGCTGTCCGTGATGAGGAATCCAGGGTCAGAGAAGCGGATATTTAGGTGTACCCAGACACTTAGTTACACTCTACAGTGAGGTTGAAGACGGAAGAAGTTCATGTGGAGCCCCTTCTTGTGCACTGCAGATGGGCAGATACCTGTTCACAGGATGCAGAGGTGGACGGACGGATGGATGGACAGACGGATGGATGGATGGATGGATGAGTGCCTATCACTTATTGAGCATTTTTCTTCGTGCTATATGATGTGACTGGCATTTTACTTAAGTTAGATGTTTAATCCTGTCTAGTCCCATTTTATCATGGGAAGACTGACTAAAATAGAAGACCTTCTTCATTGATTCTATATTTGAGGGTTACCGTGGGTTGGATATGATGCTACTAGTCCTGTATCCAGTGACTAAGGAGGCTGATACCTCTTAAATTATACCCAAGATCACACTGATAAATCACTGAGGAGCCCAGATTTAAAAAACTGTTCATGTCATGGACCAGTCCCTTAGGGCATGATAGTTCATACATTAAAAATGTTCTTAGTTTGATTCAGTCCCAGTTGCTAATTGTATAGTAGGAATTTTAACCTTGTGAAAACGAGATATTCCTTTGCTAATTCTAGGTAAATGGTTTGTAAGTACTGGAAAAGATAACCTCCTCAATGCTTGGCGGACCCCCTATGGAGCCAGCATATTCCAGGTGAGTAAGTGCTCCTCACCTAGATCCACAATTTGACCACAGTGTTGCCTTTGAAACCAGGAGTGAAGGTGCCTCACAGGGAGCGGGGCCTCTGAGTACCGTTGTTCCACATTAAACACGTGTTCATTGTTTTCTCTTCCAGTCCAAAGAGTCCTCGTCAGTGCTTAGCTGTGACATCTCTGTGGATGATAAGTACATAGTCACTGGCTCAGGGGACAAGAAGGCTACAGTCTATGAAGTCATCTACTGAAAACATTATGTGGTTTAACGTTGATAGTTGAATTGGGCCAAAATGTTTCGAATTTGTAGAAATAGAAAAGTTGTAACTTTAAAAGAGAAAAAAAAAATACAAACACCTGTTTCCAAACCTTGACACGAAACTACTTTGAGTCTACAAAGAGGAGGCGACAAGTCCATCAGCAGAAAGTCACCTGTCTACATAGACCAAATGGAGCACCAAGGCCAAGCAGACAGAGGGGCCATGGGTTGTAGGATTGAGGAACGGAATCGGCCGACTCACGTGACAGCCCATTCTTTCTTTCTGGGTGATCTGGGGATCACGCCTTGCCCAAGTGTGAGATTACCTTTCCTGTTCCTTGCAGTTCACCTCACTTTCCGTCCTTTGTAGAGCAGTGGTGTCTCCAATGAACTTGTTTCCTGGTTTTGCATCTTGTGAAATGTTTTTTTGTATTTTTGTTGAAGGTTAAACATTTGTATAAATTGTAAATATATTTGGTTTATTACAGTAAAGGCTTTAGTACCAATAAGTGGTTTTCCTTTTCTTTCTTTATTGTTTTTTATTACAGCCTTGGGATCATCAATGTGGGTTTTGTAAGCAAAGATGATACATTTGTAGAGGAAGTTTTGAATTGCACTGCTTATTTTATAAATATATTTGGTGGTAGGCTCCCGTTGCATTAGAACCTACTCCTTCACAAGCTTGAGTTACTGGGAGCTCAAGACGAGGAACTGTGAGTCATTGAAGGTTTACTAATGACAGTTTTCTTTAGGAAGGTAAAATTACTTCATCAAGATTTGTTCTTTTGTTGTGATACTGTTGTGATTCAAGGTCACAAATTAAAACTCTGCTTTTTTCTGGTGATTCATTGGAAGGCAAAATATTCCTTTTTCTAGGAAGGCCCAATCTTTTCTTTCTTTTCCCTTTCTCTTTCCCTTTCTCTTTTTCTTTCTTTCGTTCTCTCCCTCTCTTTTTTTGTTTAAAGATTTGGGTTCACACTCTGTTTGTTACCCAGGTTGGAGTGCATGATCACATCTCACTGCAGCCTTGAGCTCCTGGGCTTAAGCAATCCTCCCACTTCAGCCTCCTGAATAGCCGGGCTAATTTTTTTTTTTTTTTTTAATTTTCATTTTTTGTAGAGGCAGAGTCTCACTTTGTTGCCCAGGCTGGTCTCGACCTCCTGGCCTCAAGTGATCCTCCTGCCTTGGTCTCCCAAAGTGCTAGGATTACAGGCATGATCAACTACACGCCGGCCCCAATAGTTTCAAATCTGTATTCTCTCTCTTCACAAGCTTCACTTGGGTTTTGTGTTATGATCGATGACACATAGAAAGCTGCAGAGTTCATTTACCTGTAAAACGTGGAAAGCCAGCTGGTTTTGGCTTCATTAGTACTTATTTGGTCTATTATACTAATTTAGTTAAGCCAACCATACCCAGCACTTCTCCCCATTCTTCTCATTAAGGCCCTCCCTGTAGCTCTAGCCATTATTATCTCTCATTAGTCTTTGGTCTTTATCTTTGTGGACATGCTTTTACTAATTTGATGAGATGAAATCTGTAACCCTGGGCTTTTAATAAGTTACCATCCATGTTTCCTCCTGGAAAAGCTACACGGCTCATTTTTTATATACTATTATTTTCTATTATTTTATAAAATAATAGCTAATAATTTTAAGGCAGCGTTCCTGGCTGTTTAAAAATAGCACCTAAGGAATTTTTAATGTTCTTGTTTTCTTATGATCCAGCGAGTTGTTGGCAGTTTGTCTTAATATTTTCCATTTGTTACCAAGACCTTGTTCTTTATATATTCAAAAACATTACTTTGTTTGCTTTTTGCCAAAAAAAAAAGAAGTTTATGTACTGAGTTAAATATTTTCACTTCTCATTAAGTGCATGGCAAACCCCCAATTATTGAAGCTGATGTTGCTATCATCCCTTCCTAGTATAACAAAATAGGTTTCAGTCTGACGGACTCAGATGACTTGTTAATGGAGTGTTTATCTTTTCTGTTCTCTCTCCCTCCCCACCTTACTTTCCTATTTTCTCTAATACCAACAATGAAGTAGCTTAAAGACCATAAGAGTTTGTCTCCCTCCCACCTGCGACCCAGGGACCCAGGCCACAATGCGGCTGTGCACCTGTAAGGCCTCTCTAGTTGCCACCACTTCCAGCCAGCGGCTGGGAAAGGGCAGAAGTCCAGGGAAAGGGATGTGCTTTTAAGCAGATGACTAGAATTTCTTCCATCACTTTTATTTGCCAGTCCATCGGCAGGGAGTTTGTCACCTGGAGGCCACAAGGGCGACTGGAAATGCGATGTCTTGCTTTGCAGCCATGTGCCTGTGGAAAAGGGGGATGCGTGTGTGTGGCTTAAAGAGATACTCCTGTTTTCTGTTAGTGGATTTTCTCCCTTCATTTTCCCTCATACTTTATAGTTCCCAAACTTCGGACATTCTTTCTGTAATGGGATTTTTCTGAAACTTTATCAGCTCATAGATCGTCTTGAATCTGATGAAACCACTTCTACTTGACTTTGGAAAAGACTCCGACTGTGTTGGTGGCAAGAGTCCTGGAGATGACTCGTGCAAGGCCAGCTGCAGAAGGGTTAGAGTCTTAGGAAAATCGCCCAGACAGTTGAGTGTTTCCCACCTGGAAAATGGGAGCAGTAAAACTTGTGTCTACCTTTCAGGGTCTGGAGGATGGCGGTAGCTGTGAGAACAGGGTTGTGAGTGGCGACTGTCTCACAAATGCGAGTACAAGTGGGAGAGCAATTTCTTCCTACGCTGTGACCGTAGGAGTCACCACTCCTGTCCCTCAGGAGATTGTAATCATGTGATTGTTGAGACCCAGTAAGCCAAATATTTATGTACCTTTTGCCCTGAATATGGGTTACAAAGTAAGTTTCAACAAATTCAGATTCTTCGGTCACCATGTGCCAAGAGCTATGTGGCAATTTCGCATAGAAAAATGTCAGAAGGTGGTTATCATTATCCTCATATAACCAAGGGTCAAGGAAGCTGTGTCCCCATGGCCTCACAGGGCAGACCAAATGCAGGTTCTGCCATGAGCCTTGTCTGTGTTCTTTCACATTTCGTAGAGTGGGCTGTGATTTTTTTTTTTTTTTTTTTTGAGACGAAGTCTTGCTGTGTTGCCCAGGCTGGAGTGCAGTGGTGTGATCTTGGCTCACTGCAACCTCCACCTCCCCAAGTTCAAGAGATTCTCCTGCCTCAGCCTCCTGAGTAGCTGGGACTACAGGTGCCCACTGCCACGCCTGGCTAATTTTTTTGTATTTTTTAGTAGAGACAGGGTTTCACGGTGTTAGCCAGGATGGTCTCTATCTCCTGACCTCGTGATCCGCCCGTCTCGGCCTCCCAAAGTGCTGGGATTACAAGTGTGAGCCGCCGCGCCCGGCTGAGTGGGCTGTGATTTTTGTTTTCCCCCCTAGTTCTCCAAATTCCCTCCTCATTGCATTTTAAAGATTTATAATTTGCACGGTTCCCTTAAGTAGAACTCCTATGTAATGTTAGGTGTATAGATATGTTTGTGTTCACCAATTGATAACCTAATTTGTACAAATATTTGTTTTCCTCGTTCTTTACCAACAAATCGTATGTATTTAATCTTGGTTTTTAAAATCACTCACAGTCTTTACTCATACCTTGCATGTACGTTTCTACCATGTGACTCTTCTATGGAATTGGCTTGAAAAATCAAAATCCTAGGGAGATTGGTTTTGTAATACTTTTTTCATAGCTAGATGTTTCTAGCACCTATTTTATAATAAGGACAAAATATTGCCTCAATATAATTACCACTTATTAAGTTTCTGTTATTTGTGAGGTGGTAGGGTAGGGGTTTGACATAAATTCTAATTTTTGTGGTGGCTGATGGGATTTTGATGGACCACCTCTTTTAAGATATGACTGCTAAATAGCAGCTGTCCCAAAGCTGAGAACCTTCACATGGGGAGTTTTATTTTTATTATATTTTTTGTAGAGGTGGGGTTTCACCATGTTGGCCAGGCTGGTCTTGAACTCCTGACCAAGGTAATCTGCCTCCCTTGGCCTCCCAAAGTGCTGGGATTTCAGGAGTGAGCCACCATGCCCAGCCCATATGGGGATTTTTTTGATTGCACTTTTGCTAATAGTTTTGACTTTACCCAGATTTTCCAACAGATCAGAGAAAGGTATCAGATTCTTAATTTCTGCATGTTGTTTAATTCCATCAAGAGACTGCTGCCTCTGTCACCATGGCGAGGAAGTTGAGTGGTGACATTTCATACTCTCTGCTTGGGTGTGTGGATTGTTTACTTCTCAAGGATGTCCGCTCTTCACGTGGCAGTGACATCATCAAATCACCACACTTTCAGGCTTCCCTGAGCAAGATGAAGCTCATATAAGGGTCTTTTTCTAACCTGGGGAGTTTACTATCCAGATACCCAAAACTTTTTTGCCTGCATATTTTAAACCAGCACTTAATAAACAGTTAAATATTTTGTTCTTAATCAGGTTCACGTTTCTGGAGAAGTCATCAAACGTTTGTCTGCATCAGCATCACTAGTTAAAATTCAGATTTCTGGACCCCGGTCTCAGAGTTTCTGATTCAGTAGGCCGTGTTGGAACCTGAGAATTTGCATTTCTAAAGTGAGTTCCCAGGTGGTCCTGAGACTGCTGGACTGGGGACCACACTTTGAGAACTACTGATCTGGCATAATCTTTTCAACAGAGCCATCAATTTAATAAACTGTGAGAGCATATTAATAATTTCCTAAAGACTGGAGCCCTTGCAGTATTTGAGAGTTTGAGGCTGAAGATTAAAAGGAAGATGGCAATAAAGTGGAAGGCTTACTGTTTTGAAGTTGCTTGACATCTGTTCTTTGAGTTCTTTCTTGATTAGTATCTTTGCCCAAAACTAACTTTTGAAGCAGAGTACTGTAATAACCCTACAATAACTGAGCTGAGCTCTTAAAAATGTTGCTTCTTGCTTAGACATAAATCAGTGTGAGTCTGCAAAGGTTAGGAAGACATCGCAAGGACCCAATGTGGAGGCCACAAGAATGTACATGGTGTTTAACTGGAGTGGTGATGCAGAGTTAGAAATCATTCCTTGAAAACTGGAATACATAACTGTGTAAAACAGTAAGCTGCTGACTTTACAGAGTGTTGTCCTTCAACATATATTAGATTCAGTCAACCATTTGACTTCAGCAGGGTGGTCACTGGGCTGGTGACTAAGATGGAGTTATTCCAAAGAGGGAAGCTGGGGAAGAATCTGCTGATGGTGATAGAGGGGATGTGGTGAGGCATGGCCCTAAGGAAACCAACAGGAATGATGGGCAGGCAGCTCTCAGCAGTCTTGGATGTGAATTACACTTTGGCATTGCTGACCCTTGGTTAGAACACCCAATGGTGCTATTCCAACAAGTGGAAGCACTATTGTATGCCAGGCAATGTGCCAAGGGCTTCCAGATGTTCTTGCATGTAATTACTGAATGTGCTCATATACATAATAAAAAACAGTCCGCTTTGTTTTTATTGATACTTTTAAGAAAATCAAAAAGTTCACACACCTGATTATCAATCTGGAAAAGAAGAAAATTAAAACCCACTGTAATTGTTTCACCTAGAAACTGTTGTTTTTTTTTTTTGAGAGAGTCTCGCTCTGTCGCCCAGGCTGGAGCGCAGTGGTGCGATCTCAACTCACTGCAAGCTCTGACTCCCAGGTTCATGCCATTCTCCTGCCTCAGTCTCCCTAGTCGCTGGGACTACAGGGGCCCGCCACCACGCCCGGCTAATTTTGTGTGTGTGTGTGTGTGTGTTTTTAGTAGAGACGGGGTTTCACCGTGTTAGCCAGGATGTTCTTCATCTCCTGACCTTGTGATTCGCCTGCCTCGGCCTCCCAAAGTGCGGGGATTACAGGTGCAAGCCATCACGCCCGGCGGTTTTTTTTTTTTTTGTGACAAAGTCTTACTCTGTCTCCCAGTGGGAGACTGCAGTGGCATGATCTAGGCTCACTGCAATCTCCGCCTCCCAGGTTCAAGTGATTCTCGTGCCTCAGCCTTTCCAGTAGCTGGGATTACAGGAGTGTGCCACCACACCCAGCTAATTTTTGTATTTTTAGTCGAGACGGGGTTTTGCTATATTGGCCGGGCTGATCTCAAACTCCTGACCTCAAGTGATCCACCCACCTTGGCCTCCCAAAGCACTGGGATTACAGGCGTGAGCCACCACGCCCGGCTGGAAGTACTCTTTTTTATGCCAATCATGCCAAATATAATACAGATGATTAATAATGTGTTCACTACTTACCAAAGGACAGGTAAGCACTTTGTGTTATCTCACTGAACCTTCACAAAAGCCCAGTGAGGTCATTACTGGGTTCATGCTTATTTAACAGATGAGGAAACCAAGGCACAGAGATTAACTTGCTTGAGATCACACAGCAGATTGTGGCATCACATTTTAACTCAGATGTTCAGACTCCAAAGTTTAAATTCTGTTCTACCATCTTGTCCATGAGGTTTTATAACCTGCTTCTCACTTTTTTTTTTTATTACTTAAAATTTACAGTGTTGGGTATATTATAATTTGCCCATTTCTCATTTGTTAGGTATGTAGGCCATTTTAAACATTAAGATACTATAATCCTTATAAAGAAAATGTTCATATTTAATTTTCTCTCTTGATTTCTGCTCCTTTCCTTGGGATTAATCCTAAGAAGTTGAATTACCACATCAAAAGATAAGATATTTCAGATCTTTGTTATTATAAGCTGCCAAATTGCTTTCCAGAAATATTGGGCTTGTGTATACTGTCTCTAGCAAAGCATGGCAATGGCTGCTTTTCTCAGGTCAACCTCATTAATGTTCTTACTCTAAGAAAGTATTTCCTAACGATAGGCAATAAATATCTCATGTTCCCATCTAGTTTTGTTCTAGCTTCCATTCGTTATTTTCTAAAGGATCCTGAAGTCAGTTCATAGGCTGTCTAACACCATCCTTAAGAACAGTGGATGTCTGTCCTGTTAACAATTCCTAGAAAAGCTTTCATAGACTCTTGATAGCTTCTTTTAGACAATGTGAATGCCTAGTTTTCTTGATCGGTTTCTATCGTATATACTTGTGTGTTCTATTTTCAATATTAAGACTCTATAGTTTTCCAGGATCATGATAATTATTTTTCATTGTTACCATTTGCTTGCTGCAAAGGGGTAATTTAGAAACCCCCATGATGATAAACCTTAATAAGTGAAGAGCAGGGATCTATAACCTACTCCTGTATTATTATTATTTAAAAAGATCTTCTGTAGTTGTCTGAGTAATATGCCATGGGCACTGTGGTGTGTTAAGAAGGACACTGCATTTGTGATCAACTCCAGACCAGGCACAGATGGCAGGTGTGATACGTAGTTACCTTTTTTGTATATCCTTGAGCGACTTCCTCAGCCCTTCTCAGGATCTTCAGCTGCAAGATTGGAATAAAAGTGTATACCTCACAGAGCTGTTAACAGAATTAAACAAGGTACTGCATTTTGAGAATTTAACATGGGGGCTAGTCATGCATTTCCTTGAGAAGTTGCCACGTTGGGCCCAGTTTGGCTGGCCACTGGACCTCCCCAGCTGCTTGTTACTTGGAACTGCCTTGAGTGGTGAATAAATGGGTAGACTTCAACAAAAGCTTGTACAAAGTGTAACACAGTCAGCAACTCTTGTTTAGTTTGTTTAAGGGCATGGGTGGTGACTGGGAAGTCAGGCCTCCATACCCAGGACCTTCTGAACTGGTGTCTTTTCCTGGAAAAAACCAAATTCAAATGTTACCTTCGGAAAAGGTGATGTTTGAAGAAACTTGTAATGCTTTGCAGCATGCCTGGATTGTAGGGCTACAGCCCATTTGTGTGAGTCCTGATATGATCAACTTATGTTTGCCCAATCTGTGGATAGCTTCTCTCAACTCTAAAAAAAGATGCTAATGGTGTCATTAAATGGGTTACCTAGTAAGTTACTAGGTTTTGAGAGTATCCCTCATTATCCTAGAACAGTGATTGTTCAGACCATTTTCCATAGAAAGAAAATGCATGTTTCAATACCCCTTAAAGTATAAGTGGCATTTATCTCTTGCAATTTAAAGGCTATACTTACTTATATTAATTTCCCTCAAAATGAGTGAGCTCTATTAAGGCTTGCACAGTTTCCATCTGTTGTATGTTCCTGTTAATTGTTAGGTTTTCAGCAATTTCTTGATGTAAGTGGTCATTTCCTTTGCTGTGAATAGGATATGCTACTATTTATCCTGTTTTCCTTATGCTAAGTCTAGTTAGAGAAGTAACCAGTGTAATGACCCACTTTACATGCCACGAACTGATGAAGTAAGCAACAGCCAACGTGCAAATCCACTTGCAAAAGTGAGGCAAGAAGGGCCCAAACATTGAGTTTACTGCCTTATTTTATATATTGTTGGAGGAAAAGGCTACAAAGCATTAAAAAACAAAACTGCCAAGCAAAAATATCTCTATTTTTGGTACATTTCCCTTACATTTATTTGTAGATGCATGCAGACATGTGTAAACACACCACCATTTTGTGTTCTGCTCTCACTAGCTATCACAAATTTTTTCCCCTTTATTTCTGCATAGTCTTTTGGCTCATGGCTGTAATCCCAGTACTTTGGGAGGCCAAGGTGGGCGGATTGCTTGAACTCAGGAGTTTGAGACCAGCCTGGGCACCATGGTGAAACCCCATCTCTACAAAAATTAGCCGGGCATGGTAGTGGGTACCTGTAGTCCCAGTTCTTAAGGAGGCTGAGGTGGGAGGATTGCTTGTGCCTGGGAGGTGGAAGTTGCAGTGAGCCAAGATTGCGCCACCATACTCCAGCCTGGGTGACAGCGTGAGATCCTGTTTCAAAACAGAAACAAAAACAAAACTCTTCCATCCTAGTATTTCTATTTTTGGTGTATTTCCCTTACATTTGTTTCTTCATACATGCATACGTATGTAAGCACAACACCCATTCCATTTGCTATCACAAAATTTCCCCCTTTATTTCTGCATAGTCTTCTATACTTTTTATTGACCCCATCAAATAATACAATGCCATTTATTAGACTACTGCCATTTTGCATGGTTTTGTTTTGTTTTTTCCTTGAGATGGTCTCACTCTGTTACCCAGGCTGGAGTGCAGTGGCACAATCTCAGCTCATTGCAACCTCCCCTTCCTGGGCTCAAGTGATCCTCCCATCTCAGCCTCTTGGGTAGCTGGGACTGTACACCATCATGACTGGCTAATTTTTTTGTATTTTTAGTAGAGACAGGGTTTTACCATGTTGGCCAAGCTGGTCTTGAACTCGTGGGCTCAAGACATCCACCCATCTTGGCCTCCCAAAGTGCTGGGATTACAGGCGCAAGCCACTGTGCTTGGCCTTGCATGGTTATTTTAACTCTAATAACTAATACTGTATTAAAGTCTCCAAATATAGGACTTTCTTTTTATTCTCTTGAACTATTACCTTGCATTTAATCACAAGAATGGGCTTGCTACATCATAGAGTGTGACTATATCATAAGCCTATTTTCCATTTCTGTTGTTGGCTTACGTAGAGGTAAAATTTGTTACCTCTACCCGACACAAGCATCTCAATCAAGAGTTTTCTATTTATCAAGCATTTTTGGTATAGCCTTTCCTAAGAATGTTTTATACGGCAAAATTAAAGAAAAGGAACAAACTGTTTCCCTTTTCATTATAGAAACCATCAACACCCAAGTACGGCCTGTGCCAAAGCCTGTGCCCTTCTAGATTTCTTCTGATGTTGTGTGAAGTGACCCATGTCCTGCATAAAAGACAGTCGAGAAAGACAGAGCTCTTGTTCTTTGCGTGAGTGATTCATTGGTTGATTGCCTGGAGTTTTCCACTTGGGAGCAAATTCCTTCTGTGGTTTCCAGGCTTTAAGAGACATTAGTTTGCTTTTCAATTTACATGGCCATTCTACTGAATCCACTGCACAGCTCTCTGCCATTGTAATAGCCCTGATACATAACTTCACATTTGGAATGTAGAGGGCAACCATTCTTAATAGTTTACTTTAATGGCCACTCTTTTCTTTCCCTTATGGTTTCTTGTATAGTATTATTTTTTTAAGCAGACAGCCATTGTAGTGCCACCACATTCTGCATTTAGCATACCCTCTGCAGTGAAAATCCTTGAAAAACAACTGTAGTTCCTTGGAAAGCAAATCCCTCAGTGTGAAGAACATTGATTGGTGGAGAAAGAAAATGACCTAATGAGCCCTTGTCTGGAATTTTCCTTTCTTTTTTTCTATCTAAGAAAAGTGAGCATGATGTCTTCGACAGCGCACAATCAAGTGGTCCAAGCCACAGAGAGAGGAGCTGTGTGAACCAGCTGGGTTAGGTAGTTATCCGCATGATGGCAGTTTTTAAGGTCTGAGCCAGGCCTCGCTACCTGTGTATTTGTTTTACTTGAAAGACTAGTTTTTGAAATAAAGGAAACCTTGTATTTCTTTTAACCTTCTTAGAAAGTTTCAGGTCACTTCCAATTCCTTTTCTTCTTGACCCCCCCTTCTGCTGATTGAGGGAGTTGCAGCCTGGGCTGATTGTCCTCTTCAATGCTGTCGTCTGAGACCAGCGAAGTAAGAGTTCTTGCTCTCAGCTCTTGGGAGGGCAGCATCCCTGATGCCGTTGTCAGGGAAACCGGTTTCAGATGGGTGCAAAGAAGGTAAAGGATTCAAACATCTTATTTGAAATAATGAAATAAAAACGCAACCCATAACTCTCCCCTCCCCCTCACCGATCTAATGTCAATTTCCATGGAAACAAGATCAGAAAGGCCGCTGACAGCCAGCAGCTGACAGCAAACTCCCGTGTCTCTCTAGGTGGCAGGCATCCTTTTGATATCCGCAAATGCCAATTTGTACAATCCCATGACATATCACTGGGCTGGAAAGACTCTTTTATTTGAAGAGTGAATAAAATAGAATACACCTAGCCAAGATGTCTGTCCTTCTAGCATTTTATCAAACAAATTATAATTCAGGAATATGGCCCAGGCGCTTTTTATTGCTTTTCGTGCTATCCACTTTGTCAGTGTGCAAAACTCCTCATCTACCATGTTTATCTTTCTCATTTCTGGACCTGTACTTAGCAGCATGGTAACCATCTACTCAGAGATTTGGAAGATGCAGACCTCCTGTACCTTCAGTTTACAGAACAGAAATATTAGTGTTGTCTTTTTTTCTGAAAATCTCTGTTAGTGCCTAAAAACTTGGTCATCTTGTCTACTAATTTATATCCATTTCATTTTATTTTGTTATTTTATTTTACTTTAGACAGGGTCTCACTCTGTCACTCAGGCTGGAGTACAGTGATGCAGTCACAGCTCACTGCAGCCTCGAGCTCCTGGGCTCAAGCAATCTTCCCATCTTGGCCTTTCGAGTAGCTGAGAATGCAGGCACACACCACCACGCCCGACTAATATTTTCTATTTTTTTAGAGACAGGGTCTCATTATGTTGCCCAGCCTGGTCTTGAACTCCTGCGTTCAAGCGATCCTCCCGCCTTGGCCTCCCAAACTGTTGGGATTACAGGTGTGAGCCACTGTGCCCGGCTTGTATCCATTTTAGATGTTTTCACTTTTAGACAACATGGATTTTTAGTATGTAATATTTAGAAATTTCTAATGTACACATCTAAATAATTAAAAACTCTATGCTGTTGCTCGCAGCTGTGGAGCAGAATCCTCCACAGGTAAGTGAGATACTAATGTCTCATCACAGCCATAATTCAATTGAGCATTTCAACAAAGGATGATGATTTCTTAATAACGTGGACACATTCGTAGCAGAAAGGACTCAACGAAGGAAAAGAAGCTGAGTGCAGTGGCACACGCCTGTAGTCTCAGCTACTCAGGAGGCTGAGGCAGAAGGATCCCTTGAGACCAGAAGTTCGAGGCTGTGGTGTGCATTGATCATTCCTGTGAATAGCCACTGCACTCCAGCCTGGGCCTTTCCCATGTAGAGATGCTAGATCACTCACATGAATTTTAGATGAGTTTTAGCCTTTCCAGCCATCTTTTGTTAAAGTGAATACAATTCAGAATGCTCTCTACTATGGCCTCCTCTACTGACATTAGACTTAAATCATTCGAAGTAAATCTATTAGAAGTTTTCTGCTTTAAGTTTTAAACCTCGATATGATTTGCACTTAGTAAATATCAATTGCTACCTATTAATGGTGGTACAGAATATATAAGTTATACTTTTTTTAGCACAGACCTGCCTGTGTGGTAAGAGAAATCTAAGGCAACACACAGATATGAGGAGCTCAGCACCATGGCCGTACTGTCCTTGCCAGGCACATTCCTCTTACCATCAGCAGCTAAAGGAAGCGTTCCTGGTAGCCACAACTGAACACATTTCTGAGAGTGAGGTGCTTGGTTGAATGGCTCACGTAAGAAAAATAGTGAATGGGCCGGGCGCGGTGGCTCACATCTGTAATCCCAGCACTTTCGGAGGCTGAGGCAGGTGGATCACCTGAGGTCGGGAGTTCGAGACCAGCCTGGAGAAACCCCGTCTCTACTAAAAATACAAGATTAGCTGAGCGTGGTGGTGCATGTCTGTAATCCCAGCTGCTCGGGAGGCTGAGGAAGGAGAATCGCTTGAACCCGGGAGGCAGAGGTTGCAGTGAGCTGGGATTGTACCATTGCACTCCAGCCTGGGCAACAAGAGCGAAACTCCATTTCCAAGAAAAAAGGAAAAGTACTGAAAGGATTTTGTTGCTGATCTTTCTCTCCACTCCTGGGAGCAGGAAAACATTAAGATAAATCACCAGTGAGCTAATATCATCACAAGCTAAAAAAATAGTAAACCGATTACTTTCCCTTTTTCCTTTCCCCTCTGTTTCTGTCTTTACCCAAACTGACTGGGAACGGGGTTAGGATTGACTGAAGTCCATGATGCACGTGTGATTTCTTTAAGTTTGGTGGGGAGATACACAAATGTGTGGAAATAAACCTTTGATTTGATTTGAACAGAAATTTTGTTGTGTTGTGGTAAATATGATTCTTTATGTTGGCAACTGACAGCTGTTCAAAAGCAAGTTATTAAGTGGCTTGCCTTACGTAATTGTGAGAACTTTGGGGATAGCTTCTTGACATAGTCAGAAAAATATCAGTGACTATCCTGCCAAAATGGGAAATTTTTCTCCCAGCCTTTCCATAGGCTGTTTTCACAAGATTCAATTGTCATTATTGTTTACATTGAGAATTCTGGTTTATGGCTATTTCTACTTTAAGAATTACAATTCTGTAATTTGCTAGTAATTGAAATATTTTTTTTTTTTTTGAGACAGGGTCTTACTGTGTTGCCCAGGGTGGAGTGCAGTGGTGCAATTATAGCTCACTGTGGTCTTGAACTCAAGCAATCCTCCTGCCTCAGCAATTGAAATCGTTAAAGTCATTTGGACCAGCTCTTCAATGATTCTAGAATGTGAGGAAAATCAGAAGAAATAAATGCTGATCTCTGTACATAAAACTACAGTTGATAAAAACAATGGAGCAAATCCTAAAGTCAGTACTGAGTTATACTTTATTTTATTGAACTTTAAATAGAAAACAACCACAGTGACATGTAATCATCTGGAAGAGAGGCTGCCTGGTGCACTTTTTATTGAATTATAATGTTATTTTAATCACCAGTAGAATCTCAGAGCAAATGCGTATCCTCACTGCACTCCATAACAAGGAAAGCAAGGAAAACTGCTTTTTTTTCTAGCCTAAGTAGAAAATCTTTTCTCCATCCAGGATTCAGTGGAAACATTTGCTCTACCTGAAAGCACAAGGCTTGACTTTTAAAAATGCAACCTTTGAAATGTTAGAGGTGAATATAAAGATGTGGACAGGCCCCAAATAACAAATTTGCTGAGCTGGACAAAATAGGCAACAATGTGCTTTTATTAATAAAATAGGTAAAAGGTAAAAGGATATTTCAATTATATAAAAAGCAGTTACATCATTGAACATTTAGTATGTACAAATAACTCTGGTAGGCACTATTTCAGAATAGTAATTACTATGATTAACATTTTTCCAGTACTTACTATATGTCAGGTACTTTACTAAGTACTTTACTTGAGATATTTTCAAAAATCAGAAGAAATGGTTTCTGCCCTGAAGGAGCTAAATCAAGAGCCAGGATTAGAGTGAGGTGAGGAAGGCATTGGCCTTAGGCTCAAAATGTAAAGTGGTGCCAAAAAATGCAGTGATCAGTATATTTTACTGTAATATTAAAAATAATGAAAATCAGTTCAAAATATGTATGAGGATATGGAGTAATGGGAACTCTCATTTTTTGCTGGTGAGAATGCAAAATACAGCCACTTTGGAAGACAGTTTGTTGGTTTCTTACAACTAAACAAACTCTTACCAGAGGATCCAGCAATCTCGCTCCTTGGTGTTTACCCAAATGAACTGAAAACTTATGTTCACACCAAAACCTACACACGGATGTTTATAGCAGATTTACTATAATTGCCCAAACTTGGAAACTACCAAGATATCCTACAGTAAGTGAGTAGATGCGATGGTTTATTTTGTGTGTCAACTTGACTGGGCCATAGGGTGTCCAGATATTTGATTATTCTGGCTGTGTCTGTGAAGGTGCTTCTGGATGTGAAGAACATTTTATTTGGTAGACTGAGCAAAGTAGATTGTTCTCCCTAGCGTGGGTGGACTTCATCCAAACTGTTGATGGCCCGAATAGAACAAAAAGGCTAGGAGAGAATTTGCTTTGTCTATCATTGAGTTGAAGCATAAGTCTCTTCTGCCTTTGGACTTGGTCTCAGACTGGAACTTAACACCATGGGCTCTCTGGATTCTCAGGCTTCTGGACTTGGACTGGATCTCTACCGTCAGACCTCCTGGGTTTCAGTTTGCCAACCTCAGACCTTCAGATTTCTCAGCTTCTATAACTGCATGAGCCAATTCCTTATCATCAGTCCATTTCCCCATACCCTCTGTACCTACATATATACACATATATGTACATACACACACATATTACACGTGTGTGTGTGTGTGTGTGTATCCTATTGGAGGACCCAGACAAATATAGTGGATAAACTGGAACATCCAGACAAAGTTTTATTATTCAGTACTAAAAAGAAACAAGCTGTCAAGTCACAAAAAGACATGGAGGAAATTTATATCTTACTAGCCTAAGAAGCCAATCTGAAAAGGATACATGTTGCATGATTCCAGCTATAGACATACTGGAAAAGGAAAAACTACAGAGACAGTAAAAAGGTCCGTGGTTGCCAGGGCTTAGGGGAGAGAGAGGAACCAATAGGCAAAGCAACTCTGAACTTGCACACAGCCTCACTTGCCTAATGCTAATCTTGGCCCCTTTGGAGGCTGTCTTTACTTAAAACTTTCATACTGTGTTCATCATGGATTTTTTTTTTTTTGCATTTATTTTGATGTTTAAAATATTACATTAAAATAGTACTTATTTTGATTACAGGGTTTTCTGGCGTTTCCTTAGATTTTGTGCACATGGCAAATGCCTTATTCCCCTGATCCTAGTCCTTGTCCTGAGTATGGTAGATGTCACACACACGATTAATTATAAAATAAGGTAATAAATTATGCATTGCATGAAGGTAACTTTTATAGTCTCCAAAGAC
>NW_012102499.1:3646274-3652594 GCF_000951045.1 Mandrillus leucophaeus
TTCTAACAAAATTTTGTACTATAAATAATATAAACTAAAAAAAATTAGTAACAATTTTTAAGATAAGTTTCTAGAAAAAAATGTAAATAGCCTTATCTGAACATTTCTTAATTAGGCCTTTGATAATAGCCAAAAACATAATATAAATTTTAACTATGCACTTGCTATTACAGCCTGTGAAAAACCTAGAGACCAGGGTTCATGCTTTATTCATGTTTATTCACCTGAGATCAAGTACTACCCCACACCATATAAGTAATGAATTTAGCTATAACCTTTTGGCCTGTTAGCTAACAGTTAAGTGAATGTGATTTAGATACAAAATGCCATATTATATGTGTGATATATAATATATATTTTTAAAGTATCTATAAATATATAGTTATATAAAATCTATAATAAATAATAATATAAGGCTTACTACTATTTAATAGCGGGTTTGATGACATATCCCCTACCTGATCCATATGTCAGCAGAACACATGTCACATTCAGTTCACAAGGTATCTCGAGGGATGGCAGGGACAGTGAAGAGGGTTTGACAGTGTTCTATTAGCAAATTATGATGTGTTGCAGATTTCATGTTCAGGTAAAGCAGATTTCTGTATTAGCTTCCCCAATTTTAAGCAACGCTTACCAATTGTATAGGTGGCTTAGAAACCTCTAGCGATGGAGCTGGAGGATGAATAAGATAATACTAATCATGCAAACATAAGGCAATCAAAAATGCCTATGCTGACACTTTTCCCATTTGGAATACTTGAAACTCTTCATCAGCCAAATTATGAGGTTCAAAAAAAGTGAGGTTTTCATTAGGCCTGACAAGTTTTTCCTGAAGAAAAATTCAAAATTATCAAGAAGACGGTTTGTAAAAAAAGGGGTTACATCTATTCTGACGAAGGATGTACATCAACCTAATTTGTTGGATTCTTCAGTTGAATGGTCAGCGGTGGGTAGGAATTCTTTGCCTCCTCTGCCACCATCTCACTACCAGATGAGGGAATTGATCAATGTAATAATGGCTTTCATGGGTCATTCTTTCCTGTGGCCATGACTCTTTGCAATGTGATGTTGCTGCTAGTCCTATCAAGTGACAGAGTCTATTTCTCTGCCCCCCTTGAATCTTGGCTGGCCTGTAACCCACTTTGACCAATGCCATATGTCAGAAGTGATGTTGAGCTAGTCCTCTAGAGGCTATTTAGCTTCTACTCTCATGCCCTTGGAAGCCTGAGATCATCACGCTGTAACAAAGCTTAGCATTGTCTCCTGGGGAAGCATTAACAGAGGTGCCCCCATCGACAGCTGGCACCAACAGCCAGACATGGGATTCAGGACAGTCCCAGCACTTCGGGAGGCCAAGGCAGGTGAATCACGAGGTCAGGAGTTCGAGACCAGCTTGGCCAACATGGTGAAACCCCATCTCTACTAAAATTACAAAAATTAGCTGGGTGTGATGGTGGGTGCCTATAATCACAGCTACTTGGGAGGCTGAGGCAGGAGAATCGTTTGAACCTGGGAGGCAGAGGCTGCAGTGAGCTGAGATCATGCCATTGTACTCCAACCTGCACAGGGCGAGGCTCCATCCCTGAAGGAAAAGAAAAAAAAGACCCAGATTGCCAACCAACAGAATCATGAAACATACTAAATTATCGCTTCAAGCCATTGGGTTTGGGGGTGGTCTATAGCAGCAGATAAGTGAAACAGGTTAAAAATGGAAGCTGGTCTCAGACAGAATTCTTTCACATGTAGAGACTTGTAAGAAAACAGGTTCGAAAGCATCATACAACCTTTTCTCTAGACTTGGTGTAGCCCCTGTTCTCTGTCTTCTTGGGCGTTCGGAACAGCCCCCTGCGGGCAAGGAACAGCAAGTCTTCCAGCTGGATCAGGCAGCAGAGTCCTCTGTGAATGGGGCCATTCAGGACCACATGGAGTTCTGTAACTGGGGTACTGCTTTGAAGGTGTTGGACTGCAGGGCGGTGGTGCATGCGTAATCATTTTAGCCAACTATACACCTTGAAAACATTTTCACAATGAAAAGCCTAAATCTAACATCCATATGCTAATTTAGGAGCCTTCTGGTGCTGATTTAGAGGATGCTGTTTGGAGCATTTGCAGCATCTGGAGAATGGACTTGTTTAGGATTCCTCAGTTCCTAATTATCTGCCCCTAGAGTGGGGATTCCTGAGTAGGGCTTGTGCTAACTCACAGCAACCGAGGAGATTGACATTAACTAGCACATACGTGTGGATCACTGATTTTCTTTGTTTCCTCCCTTTCTCCAGGCAGCAGCCTCAAAGGTAAGTGTAACATGGTCCTATACAAGGCTGGTGAATGGAAAGAGGATAGGAAGTCTCCAAGAGAGACAAGCAGAGTTGGTGATAGAGGATGGGAGGGTGCTGGGGTCCCACGACGGAGGAGCCAGGCGAAAGCAAGAAAGCCTTGTGTCACTTGTGACTTCCACCCAGTGTTTTAAAATCAGATTTCCCAGTTTTCTGCAGTTCATGGCCCTTACAAAAAAGAAAAATATTCATAAAACACAACAAGGAAGACAGAGGCTGCCAGTACTATGGATCACTGAGGGGATCTTGTGGTTTCCCCAGGGTGCCTCAAGGCAACAATGCGATGTTTTGTATATTTGTTAAAAAAAAAAAAAAAGCCCTTCTTTGTAACTTATATATTTAATTAAAGTAAATGAAAGTTGACAGTTTCAATAAAATGTAGGAAAAATTCAATACCCCTTGAGATCACTGGGAACACCCTAGGCAGAGCACAGCCAGGGGTGAGTCTCTGCACCCAATCATATTTAACCACGAAAAAAAACTCAGTAGGAATAAGCAGAAGAGTGAAAGGAAGCAGACAAGTCTAAATCAATGGCAATTTAAAGTTGTATATTTTAGAAACAAAAGATTGCTTTACTACTTCCATAAACTTTACAAGTTAGACACTAAGGTATAAGTAGCAATTTCATAGGTTAAATGAGAAGACTTAACAAAACAACTACAATTCCCAAGTAAACAGAAGTCTCCCAAATTGCCACGTCTGCCATCTCGAGCTAGTTGGGTCAAAGTACAATTTAGTCACATGGGTAATGATGTGAACCCCATGTATCGAGTGACTGCTGTGTTCCAGAGGCTTCCTCACCCTACCTCATTCTCTTCAGCGTATTTCAACCCATGTAGCTGTCCCATCTCCCACCTTAAAACCAAAAACCAAAACGTAAAACCCAAAGCCCCAAACCAAAACCAAATCAAAACAAAGTTTTCTTAACTCCACGCCCCCCTCCCCTCCCCCATCCCCAGGTACCGCCCCATTTGTTTTCTCATGACATCAGTTCTTTTCAGAATTAGTCCACACTGCTTGCCTCCATGTCTTCGTTTCCCGGCTTCAATTCAACACACTCATCAGGCTTTTAATCCCAAGCACGCCATGGAAACTGCTCTTGACAAGGTCTGCAAAGCACTCCTTGCCAAATCCGTTGGCCAATTCTTTATGTTCTTCTTGTTCAACCTCTCAGCAGCATTTAGAACAGTGGATGACTCTGTCCTTCTAAAAACGCTCTCTTTTCTTGGCTTTGGAGACACCAAAGCCTTCCAGCTCCCTTCCCGCCTCCCTGGATTCTGGCTTCTCCTCACTGGCACTCTCCTGTTTCTTTACTACTCTCCAGCTGCACTTGCCTGCTTTCTGTTTCTGAAGCATGCCAAGCTTGTGCCTCCTGCCCAGTGCCTTTGCACAAGCTGTTCCCTCTGTCTGGTTGCCACGTGGAGATTCTTTCGCATCGTTCAGCTCAAATATCATGACCTCATAGAGTCCCTGGCCTCATTATCTGAAGTCACACCCCCACCCCACCCCGTTGCCTGCTTGTTTTATTTTTTTCATACATGTATTTCTGTCTTAAATCCCTATTTGTGGACTTGCTTACTGTTTGTTGTCTTTCTCAGGAATGCAAACCCCTTGAGAGCAAAAGCAATGTCTGTGGCTACCTGAAGATACCCACTACAGCAGCCAGCCTCCAAACTGACCTCCAGTTATCCTTGCCTCCTGCTATTCATGCTCTCGTGCAGTCCCTTCCTACCTTGCACTGGGGCTAACCTGTGTGAGCAACAGAATACTAAACAAAGTGACAGTCTCAGACCTTCTGCCTTGGCCTCTTGGATTGCTTCCTTTTGGGGAAGCCCGTTGCCATTTTGTGAGGTCACTCAAGCAGCCAGCAGTGGAGAGGAACTCAAGCCTTTGCTTGACTTTAGCCTGCCAATATCTGGCTGCAACCTCATCAAGACCCCAAGCCACGCCAGAACTGCCAGCCACATGTGTCCTGAATTCCTCATCCACAGAAACCATGAGAGATAATACATGAGTATTGTCGCTTTAAGCCATTAAGTTTTTTGGTGGTTTGTTATGCAGCATTAGATATTCACAGATATGCTTACATTCAGTTGAAAAGGATGCTCAGACTAGAAAATGAATTTCTGCATGTCACTTCATATTTGACTTCAACATGAATCCACATAATACCCGTCAGCCTATCAAGAAGTATTTGTTGAACACATGCCATGTGGCAAACACTGTGCTAAGCCAGAAATCCAGAGCTACACAAAGTATGGCCCCTGCTCTCAAGCAGCTCGATATCATTTCTAAGACAAGACAATAGCTATTTGGGAGATAACTATGACCGTGTGAAAAGTTAACAACATAAAATAGAAATTTACAGGATGATAATTTCAGAGGAAGGCAAGAGACCTCAGGGTTTGGTTAGCATAAAACATTTTTATTGTAGAGATGGACATGGACCAACACGAAAACGTAGATCTAGAATGTTTGCAGTTCTCAAACTTTAGAACGCATCGGAACACCTGGAGAGCTTAAAACTCAGATTTCTGGACCCTATTCCAAGTTTCTGATTCAGTTGGACTGGGGTGGAGGTCCAAGAATGTGCATTTGCAACAAGCTCCCAGATGATACTGATGATGCTGGTGCAAGGGTTACCCTTTGAGAAACCACACTCCTCTAGATGCCAGCCACTCAGTGTGGTTCACACACCAGCAGCAGAAATGTCTCCTGGAACCTTGTTAGACATGTTGACTCTCAGGCCCCACCTCATGGCTACTGAATCAGATTCTGCAAGTTAACAAGGTCCCCAGGTGACTCATGTACACGGGGAAGCTTGAGAAATCCTGCTGCAGAGGGTAGATGGGTTACGCTCCCTTTAGCAAGCTGGGCAAGAGCTGGATTTGCTGGACACAACTGCAGTCAGGTATGACTTGTGTGTATGTGAGAACTTTTCTCGATGGTCACCCCATTTGGGTTTCATTGATTTTCTCAGGCAGACCTTTTTTTTTGTTTTGTTTTAGAACTCATTGATTTTTGCGGCAGACTGAGTCCTCCTCATCAGTTCTCTGCAGGTAATTTCAATTCATTTTGATTCACTTCCTCACTGGCTTGGCATTTCTCCACCGGCACTTGGCAGTACCACTAATTGTGCTTGCCTGTGAGTGACTGGATATGACACAACTGTGGAAAACTGCAAAGGGTCAAGGGGCTACTGCCTTGTGCAAAAGCAGAGAGGCCTGCATGCCTTTTGGAAAGCCAGGACATTTGAACCCGGACCAGGCGCAGGAGTCCAGTGATGTTCATGCATTTCATTAAGAAGCAGGTGAGAAAATGAACATGGCTATGGAAATGCTTTGAACACAACTGAAAAATTCTATGCTTGCTCAAGGCGAATGGGCTGTTTTCCACTGGTGATTATGAGCTAGATATGGTGACATCAACTGCTCTAATGTTCAGCCCAAGGAATTTTATCTTATGCCTTTTGTGTTCACATGAAGGCCAAGCCACTCCCAGGGACAGAGGAGGCCATTGTGTCTGCTCTGTCATGTCAGGACACAGGGAAAGCTCCATTCCTCACATTTTTAGATAGGGATAAAAATTTCCTTGCTTTCTTCTCTATTTTTGTGGGTTTTCAAAACTTACCCCGTCAATTGAAATCACATGTTAGCCATGCTCTTCCGGGTATAACAGGCTGCTAATTCTCCCCCTTTCGTGCAACTGCCATTCAGCAAACATTCTCTATCTTTGGACAGACAAAGATGATTAAGACAATGCCTTTCTTCAAGCGGGAGGAAACACGCTTACTTTCAAAAGCTGCAAATTAGTGTGCTATGTATTGTATAAATACTGCTAAATTTATGCAATCATTCAGTTCTCTTAGGCAGAGGTTCCCAAACTTTCTCTGTTCTCGGTACCCAGTGATGTTTTGATGGCACTCCAAGCCTAAAGAAAATATCTACAGTTCTGCTTTTTTTTTTTTTTTTTTTTTTTTT
>NW_012102499.1:3652644-3669627 GCF_000951045.1 Mandrillus leucophaeus
ACCCAGGCTGGAGTGCAGTGGTGTGATCTCAGCTCACTGCAACCTCTGCCTCTTGGGTTCAAGCAATTCTTCTGCCTCAGCCTCCTAACTGGGACTACAGGTGCACAGCACCACATCCAGCTAATTTTTGTATTTTTGGTAGAGACGGAGTTTCACCATGTTGGCCAGGCTGGTATCGAACTCCTGGACTCAGTGATTCTTCTCTCTCGACCTCCCAAAGTGCTAGGATTACAGGTGTGAGCCACCATGCCTGGCCCAGTTCTGCTTATTAAGTAGTTAGGTTAAAACAACTTAATAATACCTGTGCCGTATATATTACTTAGTAAACATTTAAATAAATACACATAAATTGAAAGAAAAAAATTTTTTAGATGACCATACTTACTAATGAGATTGTGTACACTGGTTGAGACCTTTACAGCTTCTCAAATTATGGAAGCACCACCATCCCTCACTTTCTGTTTCTTGTTGAATTTTGTGGTCTCATGTTAAAGTTGAACTAGTTGAGGCTAGCAGTTTGTACAGTTTGTACAGTGTCTGGCAGTTGTTAAGTACCTCTGTGTTTCTCTTGAGAATTTAAAATATCTCATGGCATCTGTATGAGTTTGCTGGGGAGCCACAGGGAACCAGGAGGTCTTATGTAAGTACTGAAAAAACATGCAACTCAAAAAATCCTGGAGCTGTGCATTAGTCCGTTTTCTCGCTGCTGATAAAGACATACCTGAGACTGGGCAATTTACAAAAGAAAGAGGTTTAGCTGGACTCACAGTTCCACGTGGCTGGGGAAGCTTTACAATCATGGCAGAATGCAAGGAGGAGCAAGGCCCCTCTTACATGGATGGCAGCAGGCAAAGAAGGAATGAGGAAGATGCAAAAGTGGAAACCCCTGATAAAACCAACAGATCTCGTGAGACCTGCTCACTTCCACGAGAACAGTATGTGGAAAACTGCCCCCATGATTCAATTGCCTCCCACTGGGTCCCTCCCACAACATGTGGGAATTATGGGAGTATAATTCAAGATGAGATTTGGGTGGGGACACACAGCCAAACCACATCAAGCGTATATTGCTCAGTCTCCTCAGGGACGCAAATTTATTAAAGTGCATTCCAATGAACAAATGTTAAAAATGAGGTCCATTTTTCTCTGATGTTATTTAGATTCATTATCCCATTATCTAATTCATTTTTTTTAACCCATTTTAAGGTCTCTGATACTGTAAAGAGTTTTGTTGGTTTAAAATTATTTTTGTCATCAATTTATTTATTATAATATACACACAGTAAAAAGAGCAAGTGTGCTTTGAACGAGTGCCTTCTTGCTGGGTTTTTACGTAGGTATACACTATTGATGTGTGGGCTGGATAATTCTTTGTTGTGGCGGACTGTCCTGTGCAATACAGGATGTTTAGCAGCCTCCCTGGCCTCCACCCTCTGGGTACCAGCAGCATGCCCACCCAGTTGTGACAACCAAAAATATCTTCAGACATTGCCAAATGTCTGCAGGGGTAAAATCACCCCCAGTTGAGAAGCCCTGGTCTATACCATGTAACTACTACCCTCAGGTTGCCAGATTTAGCAAATAAAAATACAAGATGGCCAGTTATATTTGATGTCAGATAAACAACAAATAATTTTTTGTATCAGTGTGTTCCAAATATTTAACTGGGCATCCTGTATTTTATCTGGCGCACCTACACCTCCCAGATCAAGATAGAGAACATTTCCAGAACCACAGAAGGCTCCTTTGTGCCCCTTCTCAGTCAATCAATGCCCACACCCCAGGGCAACCACCATTTTGAATGAAGTCAACTTTTATGTTCTTGTGAAATCCACAGCAACACTTCCCAATAACCCCTTTCTCTGTTGCTCGGTTTTTTCTCCCCGGAAGGGCCTCAAAACCTCTCCCATGCTAAACTTAAAGAATCTCTTAGACCCAACTCCTGTACCTTTTCAGTTTCCCTCCTCCTCCTCACTCCCTGTGACCCATTCACCTTCTTGTTTTGCTCTTTCTGCCCTGCTGCTTCTCTTCACAGAAATGAGAGACTGAGAACCAATCCCGCAAGCAGTTATCATTCCACATTCCTGTTGCCTCTCTCATACTCTTCCTGCCACACATTTTCTGCATTCTGCATGACCACAAACTCAGAGCTAGGCTGACAAAGCCTTCTCTGTAGGGAGGAGAGGGATCTGGAGGGCACATCTGGGAGAAGTGAATGGCCGGCAGTCCTCGCCAGTCCATCTGGCTGTCAGGGTTGATGTAATCTCCGGATCCCCGTAGCATCTCCTCCACCTCAGTCCCTTTAGGCCTTTCTCCTGGCGTCTAACTGTGGGACGAGACTGAAGGATACAGCTTCAGGATTCCTCATTCTGGGAACAGGAACAAATTGCAAGCCTCCTCTTTGTGCTGGCGTCTCTCTACCACACACTCTCATTGCATAACATTTACGCACACACTGAATTACCTTGTTTTTCTGTTCATACAAAAGCGTCATGTCAGTCACATTTTAGAGGTCATGAAGGGAACAATTTGGGTAGGGCTGAATTTGCAGAAATCAAGTGAATGTTGCTGAGAGTTGCTGTCATGAACTAGGTAAGATTTTGACACCAAAAGTAAGCCACGACCTTTGCCTGGGTAGGTGTGAGTCAGGGAAGTTTCTAGAGGAGGTAATGCTTGAACTAAGATTTTGGCCTCAGATGTTGCTAAACAGTAGTGACTGAGCAAGTGTGTTCTAGATTAAGAATGTTTGGAAGAAAGGTAATCGTGTCGGTCTGGGTTCTGGGACAAGAAGAGGGAGAAGCAGGGTTGATGTCTGGGCGAAGATGGGTTGAATAGGGTGAGGATCCAGGAGGAGTAAAGTTGGGAACTTCAACATTTTCTGTGCGTCACAGGGAATCATCATTTTAGACCATTCACCCTAGTGGTTCTGTGCAGAGGGATGAGTCAAGAGATTCGTAATTCAGGTCAAGGGGCCAATCATTCACCTCTTAGTATGAATTCCTATACACCCATCAGTTCTGTCCAAAGCTCTAGATGGCATTGGCAGTAAGAAGAGAGGGTATTACTGGGGCAGTGAGAAGACTATAGGACGTTTTGAGGCAGTGGATGCTGTGAGGGAGTTCAGGCTCGGTGGAGGGATATGC
This sequence comes from Mandrillus leucophaeus, assembly GCF_000951045.1. NCBI lineage: Eukaryota > Metazoa > Chordata > Mammalia > Primates > Cercopithecidae > Mandrillus > Mandrillus leucophaeus. The sequence continues at coordinate 3,655,788 of NW_012102499.1, forward strand.
CTCGCTGCAGAAGGGCTGTCTCCAGTGGTTTTCTGTGACTGAACACATGAAGTTGGGACAGGGAGGCACGTGGGGGACTGAAGAAAAAGTGAAAAGGACACAGATGGCCTGTGTCATAAGTCTGCCTGGAGTAGGTGTCAGTCACATGAATGGATATGCCAGTAGGGGATTGTCAAGTGCTCTCAGAACCCAGGGTTACAGGTGTGACACCTCCGGAACATTTGTTCTTGTATTTATCAACATGTCCAAGAATGAGTACGAGATTAAGAGAACAAATAGTTTGAAGATTAAGTAATCATGCATTCTGTCGTGGCAGTCCCCATAGTGCCTCGTTTGATCAGTTTAGTAGAAGCAAGAGACAGTAGTTTACAACTGCAGAGCATGAAAGCTGCTCTCCCAGAAAGGTCTGAGTTCCTGGTAGAGGAATAATGAGCTCACAGGCTGGAAAGGTCACAAAGCAAAGTTAACCCATAGCATGGAAAACTAAAAAATGACTTGTTACATCGCTTGTCATGGGTCTAATTTGTTTAAAATCAAATCCATCTGTTCATTTCACACCCTTTGTTCCACTTCCTTGCTGCAATCCACAGTGGATTACTCCATTACTTTAAAACTGGCTGCACTTACAATAAGCTAATAACTTATTTTGTGGTTAACTGCATCAAGATATTCTGGAACACAACCAACATTCATTCTCTCTCTGTCTCTGTCTCTCAGTCTCTGTTTCTCCCTCTCTGCCCCTTTGAAGAAAGAACTTCTTAGTGCAGCACATTGACCAGGGAAATCCTTTAAGTCTCCTTCACAAAACATCGTGTTTACAGGCTCTGACGAGAGGCAGGTAGGAGAAGAGGCATGTGTCGCTCTCTAGCCCTTCCTCTCACTACTAGAATAACCTGCCGCAAAGGCTTATTTTGTCTCCCATGGGCCATACATTACAAAAGACTTCTTGGCTCAATTGATTCCATTTATGATCTCCAAATCTTAATTTCAAATGAAGCTTGCTCCTTTTCAGGAAAGAATTATCTTCTATGTAATAAACCAGAGTCCCCTGAGGCATTCATTTGAGATGCATCAATTCCCTTAAGGTCTCCTAACCCATTAAAATATGTACAGTATTTCTGGTTAACTAATGGATCACTGGAAAAAATGGGATTGCATGCATGATATAATTCAAAGAAATGCACTTGGGGTTGTTGGCCAATCCATTCACAGGAACATTTGCTGATTGGGAAAATATTTAATTTTTTTGGCTTAATCTTTTGCCAGACCACACAAACTAGTGGAGGTTGTTATTTTTGATTTGTTGGACCCAATTCTGAAGACAGAGCAGCAATGGAATTTGTGATTTTGTCACTGCTCCTGATGAAGAAATGACTGGCTGGCATTTAAACACAGTTGGAGTTGTACAATCCATGGATTTTGCCTTTTTTTTTTTCTTGTTGAGTGCAAGTTATGGCTAGATGTTATTATGTATTCACTCCTGCCTTGTTCTGAAGGGCCAAACATTTTGGAAATATTGTATTTATGAAATTGGATATTAAAATGGCAAGTGATTTAAGCTGAGGAGTGGGTGTTGAAAGATCCCAGCACACACGCTTATAGTAATTTTACATTTTTCATTACTGAGGTAATTAAAAAATTCCTTAGGGCTGAATTATAGTAAAATTTTATGTATCCTTATACTAAGCATAAACTAATTTTCTTTCCCACTGGACAGTGTTAATTTAAGTAGGAAATATTTTTAATTCTATCTCACTTATTCATATCATGAAAAAATTGCAAACCTTGCTAATTTTATTCAACATCATTTCTTTCTAAATAGTCTTAGATTTAGTAACTGATATGCATTTAGTATCAAAGGGTAAGCATATCTGAAAGCTTTTTTTTTTTTTTTTTTTTTGGTCTCATCATGACCTCTACATGTTCATTCCTAGTTCTTTTATTTTATCGTATTTATTTTTGTTTTTATTTTTATTTTTTTTGAGACGGAGTCTCGCTCTGTCACCCAGGCTGGAATGCAGTGGTGCAATCTCAGCTCACTGCAAGCTCCGCCTCCTGGGTTCACGTCATTCCCCTGCTGGTGGACTCCTGAATAGCTGGGACTACAGGCGCCTTCCACCACGCCCAGCTAATTTTTTGTATTTTTTAGTAGAGACGGGGTTTCACTGTGTTAGTCAGGATAGCCTCAATCTCCTGACCTCATGATCCTCCAAAAGTGCTGGGCCTCCCAAAGTGCAGGGATTACAGGCGGGAGCCACCACGCCCGGCCGTTCATTCCTAGTTCTTATGTGCCCTCAGAAAAGTTTTAGAATCTGCACTTCTTGTTATCTAAGTTTATGAAGGTCATGAAAATGTGCCCATAAGTTTTTCTTTTAATTTTGAGATTGAGGAATATATGAAATGCTATGTGACCTTGGACAAGTCCTTCACTTGTCTTTATCTTTGAAGGAAATTTAATGAGCCAAATTCTCTCCCTGACCTAATTCCTGCTCTTGAAGTAACAAGTAAAACACTCAGAGAAGCCCCTTGACTCTTTCAAGCCCAAAGGGTGCCATTTTGTGTATTATTTCCAATGGTATTAACTATAGGGTTCACTTTTCTGTTACTTATGGAAAGAGAAGTGAATGTAGCATATAGGGCGTAGTACAGAATCTGATTCAAAACCATTTTATCTAGAAATGAGAAGAAGGAACTGAGTGCCTCCATTCATGGAGCAAGAATCTTCTATAATGGCTCACCCATTTGGAAGTTATGCCCAAGAGGCATGCAATGCCAGAGAAAGGGAAGAGGGAGAACAAAGAGAAAACACTATACCTTAGTGCTTAGGCAGATTCCGTGTGATACCTGAGACCTGGGGGAAGCTTTGCACTTCATATATTAGGGGGTGGCTTAAGCAGGGGGAGCAGAGCATCTGTTGCCAACCTGGGAGATGGAGGAGGAGGAGGATGAACAGAATAGGAAGAGGAGGAGGAAGAGGAAGAGTAGAAGAAGGAGGAGAGGAAGGAGGGGCTTTCTGTAAGTGTACTCTGTATAAGGTGCTCTGCCAGTGCTGGTCATAATGGCTGAGGTGAGTAAGCACTGCCCTCTTCATAAGCACTGCTTCCATAGTGCTTCATGAGCACTACCTCCTGTAATCCACCTACACTGTAACAGATAAGGAAACAAAGTCACAACTAGTTCACTTGGCTAAATGCCCATAGCTGGTAAGATTTAAAGTGGGGCTTTAAATTGAGGGTTCATTCCTATGCTTTTTCTACAGTGTGTCATTGCCATTCTTAGAGATTCATTATGAGGTATACATTTGGTGTCCCGTTCCATTCATCTCACCCCATACCTATCCCAGGGGTTTTCAACCTAGCTGTGTGGCAGAATCCACCAGGAGTCTTTCCTGAGACCTATTCAGTTGGAACCTCCTCAAATGTGGGGGGCAAATGGATAGTGACTGGTTTATACCAAAAAGTATCAGCACTTTAGCTCAAGGCCTCTTCATTCCACTTAGTCAATCAGTGTTTTTAGAGGATTATTAGTGGCCTAGCTCTGGACACTTTGTATGAGATTAAAAACATTCTGTCTTCAAGACTCAAGATCATCAAAATAACTTTTCGGGGTAGGAATAAGTATGCATGATGAAGCTTCAGATCCCACAATCGGCGAGTGGAAGAGATGGTCTGGAGCAGAGACCTCACTGCTTTTGTATTGCTTGGGCAAACCTCCCCTGTCTGTCCTCCACACCAGCAAGCCAGGGTAATCTGCTTAAATCAACCCTGCAAATCTCAAGGTTTGAAAATTTCCATGCCAAAACTTGTTCCCTTTTCTCTTTGAGGTGATCTTTTTTGGCGTACCGCTACGCATACTGGTATGATAATGAGCCAAAAATAAAGCACCATAATACTACTTTTTATAGAGGTCTCAGCAATATCAGCAAATAGAGCAGAGGCTACCTATTCTTTCCAGAGGCTAATCCAGTTCAGAGAGATGAGAGGTGTTTCTGCCTCAGTGTTTATTAACCTGTGAAGATTAGGTACTTCCTAATCTTTAGGAAGTGATGGTTTCAGTTTTTATTTTCTTTTTTCCTTTAAAAAAAATCAGCCTTCTTTAAGTTCTTTGAAGATAGATATTATTCAGAAATGGGGTTCACAAGATTAGCAAGGGGTTCTGCATTCCTCTCTGGCACATACTGTGCTCTTTTTTTTTTTTGAGGCGGAGTTTTGCTCTTGTCACCCAGGTTGGAGTGCAATGATGCCATCTCAGCTCACTGCAACTTCCGCCTCCCTGGTTGAAGCGATTCTCCTGCCTCAGCCTCCTGAGCAGCTGGGATTACAGGCATGCGCCACCGTGCCTGGCTACTTTTGTACTTTTAGTAGAGACGGGGGTTTCTCCATGTTGGTCAGGCTGGTCTCAAACTCCCAACCTCAGGTGATCCGCCCACCTTGGCCTCCCAAAGTGCTGGGATTACAGGCGTGAGCCACTACACCCAGCCACATACTCTGCTCTTAACCCCTTCTTGTAGGCTTCTGTAACCTTGAGACTCACTCCAGCCTCCTTATGCCAGGGCACGAGTGTGCAATTATCCTAATGTGAGAGCAATTTAGAGCATAGATCAGGTTGTCCAAAACATTCCTGTTGATCTGCTTTTCCAGTGACAGTCCCTAGACGCAGATAACCACAGAGTGCATTGGTTACCATTTCCATACCCTTCCATCGTCCCTTCAAATAGAACCACATGAGGATAGCTGAGCTGACTGAATCTCTGCTGTTTATTTACTTGCACTGTTTAATTCCATCTGAGTTGTTCTGTTTCTCACCTCAGTTTACTTTTGTAGGCAGTTTGTTCCTCCTTTCTTCAAAAGAAGCATCCAGGTGACTGTGGCCACAACATCTTGCGATTTATCTGTTTATATGCTGGTCTTCTCCACTAGGCTGTGAAATCCCCAGCAGCAGGGATCCTGTCTTACTCATCTTTGTAAACCTCAGGACGTGCCAGGCCTGGCACAGAGTAGGTCTTTTATAAATTAGGTTTTTAAAAAATGCCTGAGTTGGTACAATGATTATATTTTTTCCTTAATCAGACTTTTCCCCCTTCCCTTATCTATCCTTTCTAAATCTTTTAGGTTGAACATGTATTATTTATGTAATATGAGAGAAGATTTAAATACAAAATAGAGATGTTTCTATTTCGTTCTATGAAAACATTTCCATCGTTATAATATTACACTGTTAGCTTTCAAGAAACAATCTAGGCAAAGCGTAAATCAGTGTTGCAAGCATATTTTGCAAATGTTTCTGTTATTTTTTTGAAATGCATTTCACTGTACACAAGGACATGGTCAGAGGAGATATAAGAAAGAGTTTCGACTGGGCGCGGTGGCTCATGCCTGTTATCCCAGCAATTTGGGAGGCCAAGGCGGGTGGATCACGAGGTCAGGAGATCAAGACCATCCTGGATAACACGGTGAAACCCCTGTCTTTACTAAAAATAGAAAAAATTAGCCAGGCGTGGTGAGGGGTGCCTGTAGTCCCAGCTACTCGGGAGGCTGAGTGAGGCAGGAGAATGGTGTGAACCTGGGAGGCGGAGCTTGCAGTGATCAGAGACCACGCCACTGCACTCTAGCCTGGTTGACCGAGCGAGACTGTCTCCAAAAAAAAAAAAAAACCAGGTCTGTATTTGCTAGCCAGAGAGTTGCAACCTGTTACATGGTGCCTTCTTCCTTCCATGTTGGCTCTTCCTTCCAACATTCCCACCCCGTGACTTACAAATTGCCAGCTTAGCCCTAACTCTATAAACAGAAATTATTGAATGCTAATAATTTCTGGTAAGCCATTTAAGAGACATTGAAGTCACTAATATATATGTGATCCCCTTTTTACTGCCATTTCCAGGGAAAGTGCTACGAAGTGATATGTGGCAATAACAAATTCAGAAGGAAGGGAATATGAAGTTCAGCGAGCAGCGTGAATGATTTGCTGTTAGCATGAGGCCCGATAACACTACAAAGCTATAAACTCTGTCCATCTAGATTGCCCAGTTAGGTGGCAGAGATGCAATTTGTCTTTTCTGAAGCCGCCTGCTGCTTGCTAGCTCCATCTCCTGTCACAGCCTATTAGCTCCCCAAGAAAATTGGTGGGAAATTGCCTGCAGATTGTAGGAAATTGCATCTCCAGGCCCTGGAAAAAATGTAGGATAGCACAACACTGACCCTCCCAGAGCAGCTATTAATACAGCAAAAACTGACCTTTGACTTTCTGGGAAACGACTTTGCTATTTGCTGAATAAAGACTGTATTATATGTGGCTGAAGGAGGGTGCAAATGATTATCCTAGTGAGGCTCGCAGCCAACCTGCTTTTGAAAGCTTAAATATTAGTTAGACGATTTTTTTTCCTTCTTCTCTTTTTTTTTGGTTTGTTTGTTTGTTTTAGCTTGAGAGGGTTTGAATGTTGTACCTCTGCAGGAAGAAAACAGTCCAGTTGGCTTGTTTTTGAAAGCACCTTTTTCCCCGAGTTAAAAAGAAAAACTAAATTATGTCAAAGAAATGCTCATGACTCTCTAAGGCAAAAATCCAGGAAGTCAGTCTTTTAAAGACGAGATTAAAAAACAAAGATGAGGGCATTTGAGCATTGTTTTTCTTCCCCTCTGTTCCGTGGCACATACATCTGGGGCTTCCCCCACAATCCCCGATTGCGTTTTACAATTCTACAATTCTGTCTATTTCTATTCACTTCTGAATCATTTTCTTTATAGGCTATCCCCAGAAGTTCAGACATCAAGATAATTCAGTGTTCCACAGGGGTACATATTGTGCATATTTTAAGCATCATTAACTTTATGTTACAAAAAATAAAGACCCTGACATGGTATTTACAGGCTTGCATTTCTCCCTAGAAGGATCTGAGCTCCCATTTACAAGCAGTATTTTTGAAGAGGGAGAAGAGCAGCTTAGTTGCTCTGAATGGGTGGGATGCCCTCAGTGCTGCTATATCCTAAATATTGTCCCCTCGGCACCAGCCTCACCCCCCTCCCATTACTGGGTCATTTACTTTCAGTACTCTTGGGAACAAGTCTGAAATGAGATGGTCGGATGCAGATCATCATTTCTATAAAGCAGTAAGATATAGACCATGTTGACAAGAAGGCACCCCACTCAGGGAAAAATAGCTCCAATGAAAGCTCCAAATTTATACATGATAGAAAGCATTGCCCATTCATTCATATGCTCGTAATTTAAGATCAAAATTGCTCTCAGTTATGATATACCAGTTTCTCTTTCCTTGTGAAGTGCAATGATGTCACGCCTTTTATTATTTGTACAGATTGAAAAATTGCTGAACAGGACTCCTCTCAGCTTTTCTAAAGTCCAGAGAGGTCTGACGTTTGTTTTCTTTCTTTCTTTCTTTCTTTCCCTCTCTCCCTCCCTCCCTTCCTTCCTTCCTTCCTTCCTCCCTCCCTCCCTCCCTCCCTGCCTTCCTCCCTTTCCCTCCTTTCCTACCTCCTTCCTTTCTTTTTTTTTTTTTGGCACAAGGTCTCACTCTGTCACTCAGGTTAGAGTGCAGTCTTGAATTCCTGGGCTCAAGTGATCCTTCTGCCTCAGCCTCCCGAGTAGCTGGGACTGAGGAGTGCACTGCTGCACCTGGCCAGAGGTATTCTTTCAACCTGCTGCTTTCTTACATTTCATTCTTATTTCTAGAGAGAAAACTACCGGACACCGTATTGTATCACAGAGTGCTCAATACCGCCTGAGAATTTCTGAGCTCTTATATGGGCTCTGGTGCTCTCACTGTGTGATCTTTGATAATTAAAAAAAAAACTTCTTAGAGCCTCAGTTTCATTATCTAAAAAATGAATGTTCTCCAAGAACCCTTCCAGATATTAAATTCCATGGTAACGGGTAAGAAGCTGTGGTAGGATGGAAGGCTGAGCTGGTCCTAAGTCAGGCTCCCTTACCCTGCTGCCTGCCTACTTCTTATGCTTGACTGACTGTTCTTGGGGAAAGAGTTCTGTTTGGTCAAAGAATCTACCTTGGATTCTACAAGCACTCAACAGTCAACCAGCTAATTTACCAGTCATTATATATCAAGTAAACTACTTCCTTATAACTACAGAAGAACCCTAAGGAGTTCTTAAGAAATAACCCCTCGAAACATGGACTGTCAAGGGTCAGTGGACATTGGGTGTAGAAGACCCATCACAAGGGGGCTGCTGGGGTATGGAATTTAGGTATAGAGTTGGTCTTTATAGCTCCATATTACACAATATGAAAAGGAACATTGAAAGAGTTCTGGTTAACCTCAAGAACATAGACTAAGTGAAAAAAGCCAGACACAAAAAAATCATACATTATGTGATTCCATATATATGAAATATCCGAAACAGGTAAATCCACAGAAATACAAAATAGGTCAGTGGTTGCCAGAGGCTGGGGGTGTTGGGGATGGAGTAGCAGGGAGTGATTGCTTAGTGGTACTGTTTCCTTTTGGAGAGGTGACAATGTTTTGGAACTAGATAAAGGTGATAATTGAACAACAGTGTTAATGTACTATAAACGCCACTGAATTGTACCCTTTAAGTTAATTTTATGTTATCTGAATTTTACCTCAATAAAAGAAGGAGATCTAGTTAAATTGATAAATGAACAAATGTAAGGAGATATAATTACTTCACATTTAAAATGGGAACTTTAGCCTAGGCAGTGTAGCTCTTGCCACAAACCACCCCCGTGACCTTTCTTATCTGCCTCTGTTTCCACTTTAATCTTTGACCATGAGGATGATGTGAGAAATGACTGGATGTTTTGATTCTGCAGACCCTTAAATAACTCTACAGCTTCAAAGTCCAAGGCTAGGGCTGGTTTTGAGATATTTTAATTTTCAGGTGATTTATGAATGCTATTTTCCCTACAAGCTCCTTCAAAATCCAATTCAGTTGCTACGTCTTTTCTGAAAAGTTTCCAATCCTTCCAGCTCAGAGAGATCTCAGCCTTCTCTGAATGAATGGCATTTATCGACCCTTTTAGGGCTTTACTAACTTCCTACCTTGGATTATGGTTGTTTATTTTTTCAGAGAAGCTTTACCTCCCCTGCTTGAGGCCAGAATCAAATCTTTGGATCCTCCCAGACACCAGGGCGTATGTGCCCAGTAAACATTTGCGCTTTTGCTCGTTTTCTTCTCTACCTGAAGTGTGCTTTGTAGAATTCCACATCAGTTCTTTCCCTCCTTCTGCTTAGCTGCCGAGGTATTTTTTTGTGTAGGGATCTACTCCTTTTCCATTCTCAGTCCCCATGACGACAGTTAAGCTAAATGCCTCCGCCATTTGCGTGCCACCCTTCCAACTATCTCCAGGGGTGAGCTCATTTACATATTCCAAATCTGAGACTCTTTCTACCATAGATTGCAGATTTGGGCTCACTACACCTGAAAGTGCAGGTGACCTTTTGCCATGGTGTGGGAAGAGGCTGCCTGGGAATAAAGCCAACACAAAGAAAAGCAGAGCCAAGCAAAGGAGAGAGACTGGTTCCGGGAATCTTGTTCACATCCCAAGACTCTGCCCACCTAGAGCTAAAGTTGCCCTTAGATTTCTTAGTTTCGTGAGCCAATCATTTCCTCTTTTTTTTTTTTTTTTCCCCAGGTCCAATATATTCTTTGAAGTTTTGGGTAAGGGCAGATGTTCTCTGGGAAGCCCTTGCATCATTTTTAAATTTTTTTTATTTTTTTATCTCATTCACCTGTTTTTCATAATTCCACTTTCAACAGAGTTTTATTAGGCAATAGAATATAAATAGATATATAAAAGAATAAGACTGTTTTTACCTCTAGGGAATTATATTTACAGAAAACCTTGTGTTTAGTCAATTTTGCTTAATTTTATCTCCTTTAATCCTTATTTGAGTCTTGTGAGATGAGTATTACTACTCGGATTTTATAGATGAGGAAACTGAGAATCAGAGGCTATAAAATTATTCACAGGAATAACCCCACAGTTTGGTTATTGGAACTCCAACTTAGACATCTACTTCCTTTGCTCTTCCAGTGCAGTCTACCTTGCACTATGAGTTAAGTATGTTTTGTCTCCTTTACTAGTCTAGGTTCCTTGAGGGCAGGGACTGTGGCTTACTTATTTTTCAGTCAGCCACAACTCTTGGCATAGTCTTTTAATGATGGTAGGGTTTAGTGAGTATTTTGGGGGTAACTTGATAGATATATGAGTGAACCACAGCTAAATGAATAATTTGTGTTCTCTGAAGTCTGTAACAGTATCTATATCACAATATTCTTGGGAGCTAGAAATGCCAAAATGCTACTCCTGAAGCTCACCCTATTGGACAGCTTAATAGCAGTCTATTTCCTCAAAGGCATCACCTCCATCATGGGAGCAGGTGTGGAGACATCAAGACTCAGGATCATAGGAAGGTTTATCATGGAATGAATGATGGTTAAATTTTAGGGCCACCTGGCTGGGCACGGTGGCTCACACCTGTAATTCCAGCTCTTTGGGAGGCCAAGGTGGGCAGATCATAAGGTCAGGAGATCGAGACCATCCTGGCTAACACAGTGAAACTCCGTCTCTACTAAAAACACAAAAAATTAGCCGGGCATGGTGGCAGGCACCTGTAGTCCCAGCTACTTGGGAGGCTGAGGCAGGAGAATGGCTTGAACCTGGGAGGTGGAGCTTGCAGTGAGCCAAGGTCGCACTACTGCACTCTAGCCTGGGCGACAGAGTGAGACTCTGTCTCAAAAAAGAAAACAAACAAACAAACAAACAAAACATTTAGGGCCACTCATTTGCAAAGTCATATGTTTCTGTAAAGTTTGCAAAAGTATGACATATTGTTTAAGATCACAGTCTCTTTCCATTCCAACTTCCCTTTTACTACTCTTTCTCTCATATAGGATGGCATTGGAATGGCCATGAGTGTTGGGAATCCAAGTAAGAGGAAGTTGAGTTGGGAATGCGGGTAGTTTGAGGTTAACAGGATATGTTTATGTGGTTCACAGTCACTTTCTGGAAGTATGTAGTGAATGTTTATTTAGAATGATAATTAGGATGGGTATCCTCATGTGGGAATGGCTTCTAGAAATACTCCTATTGCCTGTTGTGTTAATTAACCCAGTATCGTGCCATGAAGATATGGGGAAGAATTTTCTTGCACTATGAACGTGTCTTTTAGAGCCCGGCATTGTAAGTGAGTAAGTGATGGAGGGAAACGAACAGTCAGTAGCTAACATGGAAAATTCATCCAATTGTCAGCTCTGAGTAGAATATTTGTTTCTCACTGAAGCCTAGTAAATGGAAGGTCTTTCTTCTCAGGAATACAACTGGATAGTGCAACATGTACAATTATAAAAACACCATCTTGTTTTCTTTTTAAATGAGAATTGAGGAAAATAGAAGATTGGTATAGGGCCTTGCAAGGGACCCATGGGAGTGAGAGGTCCTGAAGCTCAAGTTTGATGGTAAATCCACTTCTGGAAACACTTTTTCAAAATTATTGTTCTGTGAAGCAGTTGTCAAGAATGCAGACCCAAAAATGTAGAAAAAATAATATAGAGGGGTATCAGACAGTTACAAGTGTAAGTGTTTTTGCATTTTGTACCATTTGTGCTATTAATGTTTTAAAAATTTAGAATGTGACTTTTTTCATTCTAAAGACATAGTTATTAAGTAATCCTTTTACTAAAGAGTACTCACCTTTCCCTCACAAAAATGTAAATACTTCAGACCTCACAAAATCTAGATTTGCTCCCGCTGGGAATAACTATCAAATGATTTGTGTTAGTTCATCTCCCTAAACACCCATGAAATTTAGCTCACAGTGTTTCTTCCTGGAGAAGAATTCCCTTTTGGTTTTCCTTAGGGACATGGACAGGCATGTTGTGATCTCTGTGTTTACAAATTCCAAAGTGACAAGATGCCTCGTGCTTTCCAATTGTGTGGCAGTTTCTTTGGTTCTCTGTAATAACTTCAGCTTCAGGATCTGTTAGGGCATTGCTTTTTGCCAATGAGAAGTACCCAAGGCAAGGCTTTTTTGGCTTACCATAAAATATTAACTACAATTTATGCACAGATAGGCCAAGACCCAGGGGGGAAAAATTATTTTGCCCAAATTCATGAGATAATGAGTATCAGAGTGGCAATTACAGTTTTCCGACTCCCCAACTGTACATGCAATTTGCAGGTTTACAGTCCTGTACAAAAAACCGCCAGAGAACACAGATGGGCTTCTAACCCTTGCTAATGAGAGCATCACTCTTCATTGCTGGGATAATTAAGCAAATATTTAGTGGTCAGAAACCCACCCAGACTTTAAATAAAATCAGTCAAATCCCAATCCCTTGGGAGTTGTTGATTTTGGAATTAAAAAAAAAAAATCTAAACTGTAACTCTGCACGTGTGTGTGTATGGGCACGTGTGTGTGTATGGGCACGTGTGTGTGTATGGGCACGTGTGTGTGTACAGTTCTTACTTTTATGATTGAAAGCAGAGAAGAGTTAATCCGATAGCATTATGCCTATTGAAAAGCCACCTTCCTCAGAAAGGCCGTGCTTCTGACACTCAAAAGGCTCAAGGTCAAGAGAACATTTTCTCTTTGTTGATTGCTCCTTTTTTCCCACTGAATTTTACTCTTCCTTATGGAATTAGACCCTTTAAGTAAATTGCCAACAGTTCCCCCTGTGTGAAGCGCTGTCTAGCCTACCAAACTGCCTGAAACAATCCTTGACATTTCTTGTGTAAATAACAGCAGTGGATTCAGCGCTTCCAAGAATGGGAGTTGAAAAAATAATGAACTATGTTTTTTTCCAAGATAAAACACACTGTGCTCTCCAGAAATTAGAAGGGTTCAAGGAATGAAAGAACAGATTAATACATAATTCCTGTGTTGTTTTTATTACAACCCATTCCTTCCACCCACCACTACTAATTCTCCTTATTCAGCTATATTTTTACTTATTTCCATAGACTTTATCAACTCTGAACAAACTGTAGACTTTATTTATTTATTGTGACTATAGTTTATAATCTGTCTTTGCTTGCTAGAATAGAAGATCTAAGGGGACAAGAATTTTTATCTGGAGATATTGTAAGCATCTAAAATAGCACGCAGGACATAATAGGAGCTCAATAAATAGTTTTTGAAAGACTGCATACTGTGTGTCAGCTCATGGAGAGCAGAAAGTAAATATGATATTACACCTTTCTCTGAGAAGCCAAATTACTGTCCCCATGGATTGAAATTCTAGAATTTTGGCATTAAATTTCATGCTATTCATTCTTATCATTGGTATCAAGACCTTGATTTGTTTGAGGTAACAGTGCGTCTACTAAATACAGCCCATTTCCCAGCTTTCCCTGCAGCTTTTCTCTCACTTCTGGCCAGTGAGGCATAAGTTGAATTCTACAGGGATATCTAGGGAAGTGTTGCTTTCCTGATATTGGCACACACTTTTCCTCTTTGTCACTTTTTTCTTCTTCCCTCCTGGAATGTGGACGCCATGCCCAGAGGAATAGCTACTATCATGAGACCCTGAGGATGATAGCAAAATGCTCAAAAAGGCAGACGAAAAAGATAGAAGTAGAATAAAATGGCTTAGGGCTGGTGTGGTGGCTCATGCCTGTAACCCCAGCACTTTGGGAGGCCAAAGGGGGCGGATCTCCTGAGGTCAGGAGTTTGAGACCAGACTGATCAACATGGAGAAACCCATCTCTACTAAAAATACAAAATTAGCCAGGCATGGTGGCGCATGCCTGTAATCCAAGCTACTCGGGCAGCTGAGGCAGGAGAATGGCTTGAACTTGGGAGGCGGAGGTTGTGGTGAGCCGAGATTGCACCATTGCACTCCAGCCTGGG
>NW_012102499.1:3670387-3673726 GCF_000951045.1 Mandrillus leucophaeus
GGAGCTTGCAGTGAGCCGAGATGGCGCCACTGCACTCCAGCCTGGGCGACAGAGCGAGACTCCATCTCAAAAAATAAATAAATAAATAAATAAAGATTTATTGCTGTCCATTTTCATGGACTAAGTATAGATCTGAAATCTGAGGTTTCAGATAACAGGGCTGAATCATTCAGCAATCTTTTGTGCTCATGTAGTGGGTTGTAGTGACTCACATTCAGGTGTATGTCTATGGGTGTATGTACAAGTGTGCAAGAATTGTGTGAATGTCTGAGAGGCTTCAACAGGAGAAGTTTCCTCTTTGCACCCCAAATCAGCCAGTAATTTAGTCCACTCTTTCCTTACCCAGGACAATCATTCCCGCCAGTAATTGTCATTTTGATAATTGCCCAACAGCAAGTTTTAAGTTTTTTTTTTTGTAGATTAGTGGAAGCACTACACAAAAATAAAATACTTTCCTTATTTCTGAGAAGTTACATATGGCCTTCTAGTGGACTTTCAGATTTAGTGCTCTGATTTTTTTTTTTTTTATAGTGTACAGCTAATCCTATAAAGAGAAACTTATAATCGCCTTCCACCAAGACATTTAGAGCATTAGCTATCTGTATGTGTTTTTATTTTTTGAATGAATTAAATAATTTTAAACTAAATTTTATTAAAATAAAAATTATGACTTTCTTAGATATGGGGTCTCACTGTGTTACCCAGGCTGGTCTCAAGCTCCTGGACTCAGTGATTCCTCAGCCTAACCTCCTGAGTAGCTAGGACTATAGACATACACCACTTTGCCCAGCTTGTGTGTCTGTTTTTAAAAGATGTTATCTTATTGTAGAAAATATCCCTTTTAAAAAGTTTAAAAAGTTTAACTTTGCAATTTCCTATGCTTTGGTCAGACACCTAAAAAAACAAAAAAGAACAAAAAACAACATTCCATTAAAAGGAAACCAGTTACTTCTCTGTTTTTCTAGCTTTGCAGGGGGGTTTTACCATTACACTCTTTTGAGGAAACTTGTGTTATGAGAAGCAAAATGAAGGAAACAGAGAAGAAATAGTAAGGCTGCTTCAGTTCTGATCGGCTTTGTCTACCCTAGGGACTGAAAGTTCCCCTAGACGTAGAACTTTAAGTTCAACTTAATTGCACTTTATGTAATTTCTTGCTCCTGGATTCTTCTTTCCTTTTTCCTATTATTTAACAAATTGATTCTCAATTTCAAATATATATTTTTATACTTTTTAAATGAAAAGTTGAAAGGAAACAAAACTGATTTATTCCACAATAAATTTCAAAAAACCAAACAAAAAGATGTCCAAGGAGAAAGTATTACCTTAATTCTCTCTTTGGGAGTTGTCTCAGGATTTGAAGATCAAGGCAGAGCTTACTCCCACTCCCCACCCTCAATATTCATTCTTCAGTTTCTTTTCATGAATAGAACCTTGGAACTTATAATAAAGACTATATTTTCCAGCATCCTTCATAGCTAAGCGTGGCCGTGTGACTAAGTTCTGGCCAGAATTGGTGTGTACAACTTCATAGCATGTGGATGTGACGGCTGGAGCACTTAGAGAAAACATTGTTTTTTAGTATGTATTTTTTTTTTTTTGAGTCACGCAGACAACGAAAATTCTGACATCAAACTCACATAAATAAGGCTTGTGTTTAGAAATCCTTAATGCGACAGTATAATTTATTTTTTATTTTTTTACTTCACTCAAATCCAAAGCCAACATCAACACAAGCATAAATGCCAAACATCTCCCTTTGCAGTGTGTGGAATAATTTTCCCCTACCCTCTGAGAATGTATGTATTTGGAGGAACCAGTGTTATGCCAAAGCTCTGTAATCTGAACTGTTTCTTTGCTAAAGCCCCAACTTGTACTGGGTGTAGCCCAGTAAATATGAGCTACAGGTCACTTGAGGGGTCTTCAATGCCTTCTCTACTGCTTGCTTATCTTTCTAGATTCACACTTTTCATCTCTGGCCTCCAATCCGTCCATATATTTTTCTGCCAGCCAAGCCATGCATTCAAATGACATTTTAAATATTTTATACAGCATTTTAGTTATGCCCGGAGGGATTAGTCTGCCATGTTGCTGGAAATAGAATTCTAAATCCTGTTTTGTCTCATCTTCAAAAAATAGTGCTTACTTGATCACTTTATATTCATCAACATCACTTCCTTTATTATCCCACCATTCCTCATGTTAGACGTAGAGCTATGGGGTTTCTTTTATTTATTTTTCTTTCCTTTCTTTCTTTTTGAAAAACCTCTCCTCTTCATTTTCTTCCCTCCTCTCGCATTCCTCCCCCCTTTTTTCTCTCCTCCTCTCTCTATCTCACTCTATCTTTCTTTTGGAGAAATCTAGGGCCACAGAGCCATATCACCAGTGGGCTTTTATTTATTTATTTATTTTTGAGACAACCTTGCTCTGTCACCCAGGCAAGAGTGCAGTGGCACGATCTTGGCTCACTGCAGCCGCTGCCTTCCGGGTTCCAGCAGTTCTCCTGCCTCAGCCTCCTGGGTAGCTGGGATTACAGGCACCTGCCACCATGCCCAGCTAATTTTTGTATTTTTAGTAGAGACAGGGTTTCACCATATTGGCCAGGCTGGTCTCGAACTCCTGACCTCAGGTGATCTGCCTGTCTCGGCCTCCCAAAGTGCTGGGATTACAGGCATGAGCCACTGCACCTGGCCGGCTTTTAAGGAAAAAGTAGAAGAATCACTGTCCACTTCTCCAGTCAAGAATATATTGTGACTTCTCAGTCATTTGTATTATAAGATATTTTAGTCAGTTTGGGCTATACAAAAAAGTACCACAGATTGGGTGGCTTATAAACAACAGGAACTTATTTCTTACAGTTCTGGAGGATGGAAGTCCAAGATCAGGGTGTGAGCACTGTCAGGTTCTGATGAATGCTGTCTTCTGAGTTGCAGACTGCCATCTTCTCCTTGTATCTTCAAATGGTGGAAGGAGGGTATGAGAGCTTTCTGGAGTCCCTTTCATATGTGTACTAATCCTATTCATGAGGTTTCACCCTCATGACTTAATTACCTCTCAATGTCCCCACCTTCTGATACCACTACGTTAGGAGGTACGATTTCAACATATGATTTTTTGTTGTTGTTGTTAGACGGAGTCTCATCTCTGTCACCCAGACTGGAGTGCAGTGGTTTGATCTTGGCTCACTGCAACATCCACCTCCCAGGTTCAAGAGATTCTCCTGTCTCCCTCCTAAGTAGCTGGGATTACAAGCATGCGCCACCACGCCTGGCTAGTTTTTGTATTTTTAGTAGAGATGGGGTTTCACCATGTTGGCCAGGCTGGTCTCGAACTCCTGACCTC
>NW_012102499.1:3677331-3678017 GCF_000951045.1 Mandrillus leucophaeus
CAAGCTACTCGGGCAGCTGAGGCAGGAGAATGGCTTGAACTTGGGAGGCGGAGGTTGTGGTGATCCGAGATTGCACCATTGCACTCCAGCATGGGGAGCAACAGAGAGACTCTGTCAAAAAAAAAAAAAAAAAAAAAAAGATGGCCTACTCTTGGACTTGTTACATAAGAACAATAAAATCCTATTTGGTTAAAGCCTTTTTATATGGATCTATAAATTGAATGGAAAACAATCCTCAAAAATATACCATATCAAGTCATGACTTAGTGAAATATCTTTAATATTTTTCATAATCCCAATCCTTTAGAAAGTTAAACCCATTGGATAAATTCTACATTTTGGTACCTTACTATCACAGATCCAGGGAGCTCAAAAATAGAGGAAAAGGAAAGATGACTGGAGTGCAGAGGATCGCTGCAGGATCTGCTCCAAAGAATAAACTTAAAGAAATCTCGATTCACTTAAAATGCACTTAAAAATATATTGATCATATCTACCCTTCAAAATGCAGCCCATTTCTAGCAAAGCCTTTCTTGTTTGTTTTCTTCCCTCTTGCAGTACTATATTGTGATAGATTTATTGCTGTCCATGGCCGGGTGCGGTGGCTCACGCCTGTAATCCCAGCACTTTGGGAGGCTGAAGCGGGTGGATCACGAGGTCAGGAGATTGAGACCATCCTGGCTAAC
>NW_012102499.1:3682387-3683141 GCF_000951045.1 Mandrillus leucophaeus
TGATTACAGGCATGAGCCATTGCGCCCTGCCTCTCAACATATAAATTTTAAGAGGACCCATTCATTCCATTGCCAAAAGCATACTGTCTAATAATGTTTTATAGATTAAAAGATCAGATTTATTTAATAAGCATCCATCAAGCACTTGCTATAAACCAGTAGGGGATCCAAGATAAACAAGGCATAGTCCCTGCCCCTGAAGTCCTTACAATTCAGAGAAGCTTACACGCTACATCAGTCACTGAGCATATGGTTGTACAACGCGGGTCTCTCACTCGGCTTCAGAACAGCACCCAATGATTGGAGAAGGAAGAAGAGACAGAACACTTGTTGATGAAGGAGATGAGCTTCATCTTATCACTGTGGACTTGCACCAGACTTAAAATATCATGACATGGTGTCCTGAACTTTGTTTCATTCATTCATACAGCACACGTTAATTGAGTGCCAACTGTGTGTCAGGCAATGTGGGAGGCACTGGGGCTCCAGAGATGAATAAGATCCTGCCTTAAAATAGCTGGTTGTGTGGGGTGGCTGTGCAGCGTGCTAGTGCCAGGGCAGGGAGAAGCACAAGGTGCTACGTGAGCGGGGGGGCGGGGCATATGCAGAAGGTGTCTAGAGGAGGTTAATCCGTATGTGGGAGTTCCCCTTTAAGAGACCCCCACATGGGCGGGGCGCGGTGGCTCACGCCTGTAATCCCAGGACTTTGGAAGGCCAAGGCGGGTGGATCATGAGATTAGGAGATCGAGACCAC
>NW_012102499.1:3683673-3697036 GCF_000951045.1 Mandrillus leucophaeus
GACAGAGCAAGACTCCCTCTTAAAAAAAAAAAAAAAAAAAAAAAAAAGAATGAGTGACTGAGGTAGTCAGGTCCCTGGAATTGGAGTTTTGTCTGGGAAATAAACATCATATAATTATTAATTATTGTTTATATTATGTGTGTGAGACTGTTTTTGGCCTTAAAGAAATCACAAACACATTTCTTGTGGAAGTGTAGAGGAATATTCTGCTTTTGAATGAATGGGTAAACTGATCAGGAAGCTCCAAATTCGAAAAACAGACCCCCTGTCAGTCAGAATGTAGATGTCAGCCTCGGAGATAAACCAACTGCCGTGGTTTCTTTTCTATCACAGCTCGGTGACCTCAAATAGCCCTTTGCAAAAGAGCTGGCACAGGCTATTACAAAAAGCGTTATATTGCACTTCAGTATTTGAACACATTCTAATTGGGATGGGTGAAATAATGACCCAGAGATAGGATTGTTTCCACAGGCTTATTTTCCAATTACCACAACGTACAGTGGAAATAATCGCTTTGTTAAGATCCATTCTGTTAGGATCATGCTTTACATTGGTGTCCCAAGACATATAAATTTTTATTAGTACAAAAGTGCAAAGGGAGAAAACAAACAATTCATAGAACTGCAGGATAATGGACGTCTCAGTGCATACTGTCTCTATTCTTGGTAGATCAGTGGCTAGAGTAGGGCCTAGCAGATGACGTACTGAATGTATTCTTGGTTGTAGATCACAGCTGAACAAACTGCTCTGGAGTGTGAAGGGTCAGTGCAGTGTAAACAGAACTCAGCAGTGACCTATGGAGTCGTCTCAAGACATAATAAATACAGTCTTCATGCTCCTTCCCGCCTTCTGCTGATTCAGGTATTCTCCAGCACCGTGGGGTTCGTCTCCGGAGCAATATTTCAAACCCAGCAGACCATTGTATTTGGAGTAAATGTTCTAACTGTGCTTTTAATTTTGGCAAAATAGCATTTAGCTCTTTCTGAAAATGTCATCATACACATGGAGCTTCGTTGGGAAAGAATAAAACGCTTTTAGAACACTCCATTAGCTTTGGCTACCATTAGTTTTGCTATTCTGGAAGAATTTCTCTTAGATTTAGGGGATAAAAACAGAATTATTTCTTTCAGTTCAGAAAATAATTTGTGGCAGAATCGTTAACTTTCCTCTCCTTGAAATCCTCCAACGACAATTTAGTCCTGTCTTCCTTCATCGAGGGGTGTCTGGGCTGGTATTACCTCCTGCCAAAGTAGCACTGAGCCCACGTCCACCCTGTTTCCTTCCCTGGACAGCCACAAGTCCATCAGGACAGCCTGTACCAGTTCCTGCCCTTGTTGGATGAAAAGGTTCTCTGATTAGGCTCTGCTATCAGCTCATACTCGCTTATGGAGGTATTTTAAGACAAAGCTGCTCACCTGGACCTGAGGCAATTGGAGCTGGTGAGAGGGTAACATACTCCTTATGTTCCCTGTGCACCCCAGGGCAGAGGAGAAGGAGATTTAGGAAGCTGCATGAATATATCTAGGAATGCTTTCCAACCTTCATCAAGTGCAAGATTAACACAGATTTGCTTATCCAGTGGGGTAGTCTTACATGAAGACCAAAGCTGCTCATAGAATGGTACTCTCTGACACTGCGCCGTTAGATACAGTGTAACCTCCCTTCACCTCAAGCCAAGCCAAACAGGCAGCTCAGTCCATAACCTACAGTAATTTAATCCAGATGGTCATATTTTCTTTACACTGCAAACCATTTCCAGTGAATTCACTGGTTTTTTTTTTTCTTTCCTATTTTTATAGTTAAAGTTTTGGCTTGCTAAGTACTAGCTATCCAAGAAGAGGAAAGATCAGATGCTTAAGATTAAGCATTGAAAGTCAATAATGTTTGATTGTATGCTCTCACTCATAAGTGGAAGCTAAGCTATGAGGATGCAAAGGCATAAGAATGAAACAATGGACTTTGGGGACTCAGGGGAAAGGGTGGGAGGGGGGTGAGGGATAAGAGACTACAAATTGGGTACAGTGTATACTGCTCAGGTGATGGGTGCACCAAAATCTCAGAAATCAACACTTATTATTACTGATTAACTTATTCATGTAACCAAACATCACCTGTTCCCCAAAAACCTATGGAAAAAAAAAAACAAACAAAGTCAATGATGTTTGGTTAAGATACAATGGAATAAAACGAACTGCACACCCACAGGTCCAAAAGTTAAAACTTGACTGAGACTTATGCTATTAGATAGTCGGTTTTATTTGGAAGTCAAGTGATCATGAAGGATAAAGCTAATAATGGTGGCATTGAGGAGCAGATGGGGATGTTATGGTAAAGAAATGGCCCATACTGAGCTGTTGTGTGGCATCATTGAAAATCTCAACAGAATTTTCCAGTGAAATAAAACAACAACAAGAAATTGACACAGAGGGCTAGAATATGTGGGTCATTAACTTCTTCAACTTGGAGGCCTGTGATGAGTCAGGGTAGGAAATCTCATGAGAAAAAAAAACAACTAAAAGTTGAAAAGAACAACTCGAAGAGATCTGATTTAGAGAATTATGTGCATCCATTTATGTCTTAGCCATTCTTCATCTTGCACCAGATGCATTTAAAAGTGAAATACAAGGGCTCATATGACTAGCTAAAAATAATTTCAAGACCTTTCATCAGTCATTTTTACCCAACACCTACTTGATTTCCAAACTCATCGCTTTGCTTGGCAAATAAAGATGTGCTTAGCTTACTTTGAATACTGTTTCTTGTTTGGCCTTTATGTCTACCCCGTATTTATGAAACTTTCCGTGCTCATCTCTCTTCACTTCTTCACAGCACTGTAAATCTAGCACCTGCCTAAAATTATTCCCAACTTAGAAGATTCAACTTACTCTTCAATACAAAAGGAAACATATCGCTCCTGGACATCTACACAACATTCTGTACACGTCCACATGGTCTTTGTTGGCATATGTACTTTGCAAGGGCAAAAACCATGTCTTTTGTAAGCTTGTGTGGTTTCTGCTTCTGTGTCATGACCCATACGGACGCTCAATAAATGTTGAATCAAAGTGAATTGCTTTCCAGTGCATTTATTGGCACACGTACTCTGGTGGGTCAAGATCCATCTCTTTTTGCAGTGCTCAGTGGTTTTCTGTTTGAATGCATTCCTGATCAGGCCAGAGTTGTTGGATGGCTCTAAAAATTGTTCACAGTTTGCTAAACAAGGAAGCTGCACGGTCGCATTATTGTATTGTAGCCATGTACCAGGTTTACAAATCAAGAAAATCCCTCTTATGTTGTACAAATGGTTGTTCTTTCTCTTTTGTTCTTTTCCTTTTTCCTTCCTTCCTCGCACCCTTCCTCCCTTCCTTTCTTTCCCTTCCTTCTTTCTTCCCCTCTTCCTCCTCTATCCCCTCTTTTATTTCTTTCTAACAAAGCTCTTATGTGGAACTCAAACCCTTATAACAAGATCAACATGTGTGAAGGACTGTCTTTTTCAGCCCAACCAAGATAACAAATACAACTCCAGAAGCCTGGCCTCATACCCCAATTGAGGAAGGTGTCAACAAGATGAGTTGAATCAAGGTTGGCCCTGTTCTCTGCCTGGGGGTGGCACTGGCCCTACCAGCAGGGACACCGCGTTTCCAGCTTCAGGCTTTCAATTCTCTCTGTAGCTTAATGGCTCACAGACCTTTTCTGAGACAGCTGGATGACAATGTGCCTTTATGACAGCCTGACTCTTTTCTCCCCATTGAAATCTCAAACTGAACTGTTTAAGACAATCTGTCTCCTATCGTTCCATCAACAAGGCCTGAATAGGCAAGGCAAGCACTCCTGCAGCACTAGTTTATTTTCTTGATATATATATTTTTTTTTTGCCACAATAAAAGAGTAAGGGGACAAGACAGTCCAGGGTGTGAAAGATGGCTGGCAAAGGCCTCTGTGTGAGGTCCTCGGCGAGATAATCTCATTCTAAAGATCTGGGTGACTGGAATTTCCCTTCCCCCATCCCCGCAGACATTGCCCTCCCCAACATCCTTCTAATACAAATCCTTAAGCATTAAGTCAGGCGGAAAATGAGTCTACTCTACATTTATCTTCCTGAATGGCAGTCAACTCCCGCTTAATCTTTCAACATATATTTGTTCAATGGATCAACAGATTGTGTAAGCAGCATGACGGTTGGGTTTAGAAATGTGTCTGCTCATGTTTGGTTTGTGCTGAACCATTGACCATTTTGTTTGTGAATCCATCATAAATTATACCTCTGCATTACCCAGCACTAGGGATGGGACAGAGGACAATGCTCACAGAGGCGGAAAGACTTTTTTAGTCACTGTCATTTTCCAGCATTGAGAATGCTGACTTGTTTTATTTTGTGAATGCTTTTTTTTTTTTTTAAAGAAACCTTTTCATACTAGAAAACTTCCTATTTGATTAATCTTCTTTTCCCAAAAGCTTCTCTTACACATTCTTTTGCTATCTTTTTCCCCATTAAAATAAAGAAGACTTTCAGGATACAGAGTAAGTAATAACATAGTATAAAATATGAATAAAAAGGTTAAGAATTAACAACCTTTCCTAATGTCCTATATGGACATATTTCATTCATTCATTAGGACTTTCTTACTGTCCTATATGGACATGTTTAATTCAAAACACTGTTCCTCAAAAATGAGAAGAAGAGTTTGAGTATTAAAAGATTGAAGAGTTGATCAGTCAATTCATGATGCAACTGATATATGCTTTTTTTTTAAAAAAAAAAATGAATTATCAGTTGTTGCACTGAATATTTAGTCAAGCAACCACTGTTTATTGAGCATCTGCTACATTAAAATCCATGGAGAAAATATAAAAAAAGACAAATCTCTTGACCTCAATAACTTAAATCAAATTGGAGGACTAAAATTATAAGCATATTTTTAAAGTTTTATGAGGATTCCTAAATAAAAATGAGGGGAAGAGAAAATTTGCTTTGCAGTAGTATAGTCAGTGAATAAAAAGGAATAATTTTCAGGGCAGTTTTACTCTTTGACTTGAAAACTGTTCAACAATATTTATTGTGGAATACCTAGTATATTTTGAGCATAGCATGCATAATATAAAGTAAGATTTATTTTCTATCTACATGACACTTAAGATTGAAATAGAAAGAGAGGAAGTGGGGCCGTATGGAAAATTGATGTCAGCCATCATGCCCAAGTCACATCTAACTCATGTCCCTGTCAGACCTGAGGTCAGGAACACAAAGCCGACTGCATTTGCTGGTTCTCATGAGTAGATTTTGCATATCAAAGTGGAGGCATTAGATAAAAGGACATTTCCATATATTTTGAATGTCACATTCTTATATTTTAAAATGGAAGCATAAGCATTACTTTGAAATAATCAAGGCAGACTTGTACTTAGACCAGTAGATGATGCATCGTTTTAAAAAAACCTATTTTTCATGTTGCATTCTAACTACTGAGTCACCGCTATGCATCCACTGTTGCTGACTCCCCATAAGGACCCTGTCAATAGCTCAGGTAGCTGTTGTTATGCTCAGAGAGGTAAGGAAACTGCAAGGGCTTCTGAGCAAGTCCCTGAGGACACAGAGTTATTTGTTGAGTGATCTGGCATAGTGTCTAGGCCTCCTGATTTCTAGCTCTGGGTTCTTTCCTCTTCTGTATTTAGCATTCTTTGATTAAGCTTCACAGTGAATGGGAAGAACCCTGATTTGAAAACTCATCTATTGGTTCTTTTTTCTTTTTCCTGATAAGCAATATCAACTGGAGTTTTTCTTTAGCTCAAGGTATGTTTTATTGTTTATAGGTAAATCCATCTGCAGATGCCAAGACAAATTCTTTGCAAATGGAGATAACATGTTAAGGTGATTCAGCACCGACTGATGCCTCACACACTTTGAATATGGAATAACAGTAATAAAAAATGTCACCTAATGTCTAATAAACAGAATGTCAACAGAAAGTCCTTTTTGGTAGACTAGATTGAGAGACATTCAGGCATTGGAGTGTTTTCCTAGATTTGATGGCATTGAAAGGCACAGCCAAACTAGAGTCCTGAACCCCAAATTAGTAGTGATAGTTCCCTTGATTGCAGAAAGAAAACCTTACACCAGCCAGCCCAAGAAAAGAGAAGGATTCTTACGAGGTTTTGCTGAGTCTGTCAGGAAGTAGCGCTAACAAATGGACCTTATGGGCCTGGTTGCTGGGAAGACGGGGAACAATGGCCTTTCCTTGACTAATGTAAGGTTAGGCAAACCTTGGGTTAGGAATCCACCCCAGGTCTAACCACCTGAGGGTCCCCAGGTGCTGCGCATCACCACATCCATTCAGAGGAGGGTATAGTCAGAGCTAGCAAAGACCTGTGTCTCTTGTTAAGAGTATTCTTTTTATTCTGTTTACCTTACACCACAGCTAATGGACTCAGTAGACTCTAAATGTTCCCTCAATTTGATTAGTGTTGATCTGGTTATTTATAATTGCTGAGAAGCATAACATAGTTTTGTTTTTTTTGCTACAGTTTATTATGCAATATTTGATTTCCTCTAAAAATAGAAGAAAATTGTAATACTCAAAATGACCATATTAGTCAATGGCAGGGACAGAAATTAGAATGCTGCATATTCTGGCCATGTGGACTATGGTTATCCCAATGCTTCCTAATACAAGAAAAGGATACAATTATCCATTATTGAGTTATCTCTGATAAATAATAAATATAGAATCTCTGCTGACAGTGACAGAGAAAATACACAAGCTAAGTTATCTCCTTTTCTTCTTCTCCCTACCACCCCTCCTTTCCCTCCACCTCTTCCTCCCCAGCTCCTTCTTTGGAGACTGTCCCAAAGCAGTGCACCTCGATTTGGCCTTCTTTATCTCTTCTTATTCCCTGTACACATTTCAAGGCAGGAGTTCCCATCATAGAATGTGAAAAATCTGGGCATTATTGAAATCATGCAAGGTAGGTGTTAGGGACTGGATTATGTCTTCTCAAAATTTATTTATTTATTTATTTATTTATTTTATTTATTTATTTATTTATTTATTTTTGAGACCGAGTCTTGCTCTGTTGCCCACGCTGGAGTGCAGTGGCACAATCTCAGCTCACTGCAACCTCCGCCTCCTAGGTTCAAGCGATTCTCCTGTCTCAGCTTCCTGAGTAGCTAGAATTATAGGTGATTGCCACCATACCCGGCTAGTGTTTTTTGTTTTTGTTTTTTTTTTGTATTTTTGGTAGACATGGGGTTTCCTCATGTTGGCCAAGCTGGTCTCGAACTCCTGACCTCAAGCGATCCGCCTGCCTCAGCCTCCCAAAGTGCTGGAATTGTAGGCGTGAGCCACTGCGCCTGGCCCAAAATTTGTATTTTAAAGCCCTAACCTCCAGTGTAACAGGAGACAGGGACTTTAAAGTGGTGATTACGGTTAAATGAGGTCATAAGGGTGGGTTCCTAGTCCAGCATGACTGGCAGCCCATAAAAAGAGAGAACGACACCAAGGATGTGTGCACACAGAGAAAGGCCACGTAGAAGGTGGCCGTCTGTAAGCCAAGGAGAGATACCACAGGAGAAATCAACCCTATTAGCACCTTGATCTTGGACTTCCAGTCTCTGGAACTGTGAGAAATAAATTTCTGTTGTTTAAGCCTCCTAGACTGTGGCATGTTGTTATGGGAGCCCTAGCAGATTAATACAATAGAAATGGATATTTTGCAGTTATTTCTAACATTTTGAAACCATGGCTAAAACACAGCGTGTAATTAAACAAGTCAATATTTGTTTTGATAGCTCATATTTCATTATATGTTGTATTTTTAAATGGGAAAAGGAATTAATAATGAATAATTTTTAAGAAATGTAGAGCAAATAATGAATAATTTTTAAGAAGCGTAGACCAAATGTGAAAACCATGTATGTGTACCTCTCGGATGTTTGACTTTAGGGAGCATTTTTCTTTTTTCTTTTCTTTTTTAAAGACGGAGTTTCGCTATGTTGCCCAGACTGGTCTCAAACACCTGGGCTCAAGCAATCTTCCTGCCTCGGCCTCCCAAAGTATTGTGATTACAGGCATGAGCCACTGTGCTCAGCCCAAGGAGCGTTAGCCCAACTAACCGAAAGCCCCAAGCTACTGCATGCGGAAGTTCACCACCACGTTCATGTCAAGGCACACTTCCCCTGGCCGTTCCCTGCTGTTGACTGAGTGTGGCAGATATACTAAGGCAGGCCCATTCCGGGGGATGGGGACTGCTGTGACAGGCAACTCAAGCTCCATAACTATGCATTGATCTTGCTCAAATTTCCCTAGAACTGCATGGCAGTCCAGGTCTCTTCCAAACCCAGCTCGGCCTCCTTTTCTCTCTCCTCACAGGCGTTAGACCTCCATTAAGATTTGACAGCTCTCCCAGCTTCCTCCTATTTCCTCCCAGTTCTCTCTCACCAGTGGCTTTCCCAATAAGTTTTTTTGCACATTCATTCTGTTTGGGTATCTGTTTTTTGGAGGACCCAATCTAGCACACCATATTTTTTCAAAACATAAGATGGTTGAGAGTGGTGATAGAGAGAAACTTATTGGGAATGGTAACTCTTCTTTATTATTATGAATTCTCTTAGGTGCCAGTTCCTCCGGAAATGGCAAAACTAGATTCTTCTTTGCATCTTTCCCATCCTCTTCCAAACCTCCATCCCCGAAGACGGTAGGGCCCATCTCCCCTTTCCTGTGCTCCTGCGATACCTCTGTCCATTCACCTTTCTCTCCCAGTGCATAGTAAGCTCCTTCGAGGCTGCAATCTTGGCTTTTTTCTTTGAATCACTCATGCCTAGCACAGAGCTACCATGTGAAAATTACTCATTAAATGTGAATTAAATGGACGAATCAACCACTAAGTTAATAGATGTTCACTGTCTCAGGAAGTAACCTAACTGAGGGATTACAGAAGATCATGAAGGATAACCAGGAAAAGATGGGTTTCCGAATCTTCCAACAAAAATCTAATGAAGAAAGGTATTGGTGGAGTGGTGTGAAACTGTGGGAGAGGGCAGATTAGTAGAGAGACCTTTCCACTAGCTGTACATACTGTCTCAGGAACAGCACCCTCAAAAGGTTAAAAGTCAGCAATGAACACTACAGATGTGACTACTGTTCCCTCTTCACTTCCTGACTCAGTTTCTTAGCCACTTAGGGCTGAGTGGGAGATGCAGAGAAAATGGCTTCGTTCCCTACCTCTGCCTTTTTTAGACTTCGGGGTAAAATGAGTAAAACTTGACATTTTATGTTCCGAACTATTATTCAGTGTCATGGGGGAAAAAGTGCCTGCTATATGGAAATACATTTGCTTGAAAGGGGAAGGGAAACTCATTCAACAAGAGTGCAAAGTTCTTGGCAGCATGCTCTGTACTTCTCGTAGGTTGTCTCATTTACATCTTGTACAACCTTTGATTTTGTTGTCTCAGTTTTTATAGATGAGGAAGCTGAAATGCAGAGAGGTTAAGTGGTAGGTCACAAAGATACTAAGTGGAGAAACCAGAATTTGCAAACAGGCCCTCCCTCCTGAATCCCAAGATGATGGTCTTTATCCTACGTGGTCTGCCTGCTTCATAGCCTAAAAGCTTTTATTTTGAAAACTCTTACCATTGTCAAATTTAAAGGCAGATAAAAAATTTTGGTAAGGCCACTGGCAGGTAGAGAAATGCTGGGTGAAAATAGAGGTGGAGAAGGAGAATAATCCAGATTCCAAATAATTCCCTCTAGTAACTACAGGTTGGTTATAATGAGGTAGAAAAGTGAACGCCCTGGAAGCTGGCCTCCAGGCAAACACATGATGCTGAGTCACACTAAGAAAGTCACTTCTTCCAAGAGAAGCAGAGAAATGGGGCCATTTAAATATCAGCTGGAAATGGAATTGGGAAAGATCAGAGGAAGCTAGAGAATTCTCAGGCTACTGCCTCTTTGTGTTCAAAACTGAGACCATTAGGAGCAGTTCAAGGAAGTGGGCCTTGCATAGAGGGGGTTAAAATATGAAAAGAATTGGCAGCAACATTTACTGTTAAGGAGATGTTGAAATGCTGCCAGTTAATTTAACAATAGTCTGCCTTAAAAAAAATCACATGGGTTTACATAGCCTTCATTTGTATTTGCTAAGCAAAGCTTATCATCACACCCTTTCCTTAATTTTTTATCTTCCTCATACAATGTCCAATGTGGAATTTCATCAGTATTTTCTTTTTTATCCTTGGATGATAGAAGCCTCCAATTTTTTCCCCTTTCCTCTTTACTTTAGAGAGAGGAAGAACACTTAGAATTTGCCCTTGAGATACAATGTCTTCCAAATATTAGCTGAGGGAATAGCAAGGCTCTGAGTTGCCGTGTGCTGTTGTTTGCTGGAATAAATAATCATACAAAGGCCTCGTTCTTTCCTCTCTCTTTCAGCAGAGTTCAAGCCAGGGTTATTTACAGGTATCCTCTTAAAACCAATGGAAAGACTCTGAATATCTCAGCTTTTCAATCTTGCTTTTGCTTTTTCTTTTCTATCAACATGTCCCTTTTTATTTCTTTCTAGGCTCTTGACCTTATTTTTTTTTTTTATTTTTCCCAAACAATAGGAGCTCTTCTGTGTGTGAGTGAACATGCATATGCTCATGTGTGTATGTGTGCACATTTGTGCATACTTCTATGTGTGTCTGTGTGTCTATGTCTCTCCGTGTGGTGTTTCTTTTCTTTAAAAGCAATACTGCCAGGTGCGGTGGCTCATGCCTGTAATCCCAGCACTTTGGGAGGCCAAGGTGGGCGGATTACTTGAGGCCTGGAGGTCGAGACCAGCCTGGCCAACATGGCAAAACCCCATCTCTATAAAAAGCTGGGCATGGTGGCACAAGCCTGTAATCCCAGCTGTTCGGGAGGCTGAAGCGTGAGAATTGCTTGAGCCTCGGAGGCAGAGGTTGCAGTGAGCTGAGATGGCACCACTGCACTCCAGCAGCCTGGGCGACAAAGTGAGACTTTGTCTCAAAAAAAAAAAAAAAAAAAAAGCAACACTCACAGTACCACATCACTGAATTTCCAAGGCTCTGCCATCTGTAATTATAATTTGCTAGGTGTCGATAGACTAAAAGTCAAATAAAGATCTTAAACACTCACTCCCCAATTCTACTGCCATTTGGAAACTTAAATGTATAAAATGCCTTGAGATGCCTTGAGGAGGTTATGACACTGGCTCAGATTTCTCAAATGTTCATGTATGTATCTGTTTTTAAAAACAGGAATTTCTTTTCTTTTTTGAAAGAGTAAGCACCTTACAAACTGGAAGTCATCAGAATTTTGCCTTTCCCTATTCATCATACCTTACATTTGCCGAACACAGATTAAGGCACATTATCAACCTACTCAATTACAATGGAACTCCTATGGAAATGTCTGTTACAACCACATTAATATCTCATTAGTTCATCATGTTAATGTTATTACAATGGTTATCAAAGGAATTGGCACTGATTGGTACCTAATTTTGAAGGGTTGTTGCCCCGAGCATCATTGGAGAGGGAGGCTCAGGAGTAGTAGAAACCTGCTTTCTGTCTTCTTCCTTAACAAAAAAAAAAAAAAAAAAAAAAAGAAGGAAAGAAAGAAAGGACAAGTGAATATTCCTGGCAAAAACATGCTGCAGAGACTGTCTGAGATGCAAGATAGAAATCTATTTTGACAGGTGCAGTCATTATTCTTATCAGCTAGGATAGCATTATTCTTTTGTTTTATTGGCAAAGCTAGCGAGAAGACAAAATTTGTCTTTACATAAATGCATTAGAATGTAATAACAATTAGCTGATATAATTAAATTATTACTAATGGTGATAACATCACGTCTGTGTCTTTACAATGAACATGTAGCTCTGCTTATTTACATCTTTCCCCAAAGGAGTTCAAATAGATTTACAGAAAAGTTAAACCACTCCTACTTTCCCATTCATTTGCATACATTGAAAGAAATAAGGCATAGAAGTTGATTATGCCATTTTATCAGAAAATAATGTCCCTGCAGTTTTAAGCCTTTCACTAAGTTGGTAATCCTCCATGTTAGGGCAGTAATGTTTGTGCGGCAGTAAGACGGGCAGAACTAAGACCAGGATCCAGGTGCCATGACTTCCAATGGGCGTTAATTTCCATGTCTGCAAGGTTTCCGGCTGGAGGTCCTCCACAGTGATATCAGAGCTGGCCTTGAAGACAGATAGAAAGAAGGTAAAGTCCATTGCTTATGCTGCCTGTACTTTTCCCACCTGTCTCCCTACTTTTCCTTTATTTATTTATTTGTTGAGTCAGGGTCTCAGTCTATCGCCCAGGCTGGAGTGCAGTGGCGCAATCTTGGCTCACTGCAACCTCTGCTTCCCAGGTTCAAGTGATCCTCCCACCCAAGCCTCCCCAGTAGCTGGGACTACAGGTGCACACCATCACGCCTGGGTACTTTTTAAATTTTTTGGTAGAGATGGGGTTTAACCATGTTGGCCAGGCTGGTCTCGAACTCCTGACCTCAGGTGATCTGCCTGCCTCAGCTTCCCAAAGTGCTAGGATTACAGGCATGAGCCACCATGCCCGGCCACTTTTCCTTTAGATATTTCAGAACACTCATGGTCTTTTCCATGAAATTTTGAAGTGGATTGTCATTGCAGTTTACCTTTTGGTTTTCTTAGCAAAAACAAAACAAAACAAAACAAAAAAACACAAAAACTGAAAATTAGTTATAGGGAGTAGTTGTTATTGAAAGTCTGCAGAGAAAGAAAACATGGTGAAACAGGCCTCCTGGAGAGTGGGAGAGCAAACTGTGTCAGAAAATGTGACTAGTGCTTGTCTGGCAGTGCTGATGCTGTCTGAAATTAGCACAAACATTTAATGAGTGAGTTGTCAGTGTGGTTGTGAGGATTTCTCCTTTCGTGTTCAGCTGCTTAGATGCAGACACATGGTTGTACTGGGATCTTGCTGGGTTTGGAAGACAGAAGAAGAAAAGAACAAAAACACCAAAGGTATATGAAAGGGAAACATTGCAGTAGGGGATTGTGGAGTCTAACCAGGGTGAGGAGGCAAATGAAATGGTGGCAGTATGATAGACAGTGAAAAGTGGAAGAGGCAGTCAATGGGAGGTTCCACTGTGGTTGAAACATATTGGCTCAGAATTGTTGGAGGGATGTCCAAGAAAAACAGAAGATGGTGATGTCAGTGAGACTCTTGAAATGGAAATTTTGTAGTCAGTATAGTTATTGAGAATGACGCTGTCTAGGACATCAACATGAATGGAAAGTAGATTATTGCAACAAGGGCAGGTTAATCTGGTCATTTATTCTGACAATACATGCTTCCAGGTAACTGGGGAATTTTAGAGTTCAGGG
>NW_012102499.1:3701705-3704542 GCF_000951045.1 Mandrillus leucophaeus
AGACGCAGTCTAACCTCCCTCACCTTGAATCTGGTCAGGTTCTAAGGCTGCGTTCTACCTGCTGTGCTATGGAAAGTCCAAGTTACATGCAAAGGCCATGTGCAGACACTCAGGTTCAGAGTCTCAACTGAGCTTCTGACTGACAGCCAGCTTCATCTGCTAGCCATGTGAATGATGCATCTTAGATGTTCAGCCCAGTTGAGCCTTCAGATGACACAGCTCCATCTAACTGTAGTGACCCCCAAGTAACAACTGCTCAGCTGAACCCAGTCAATCCACAGAACTGTGAGGAGTTACTATGTTTTGGCATAGCTTCTGCACAGTAATAGATAACCAGAACAGTGTCTTTGTGGTAATGTTATTGTTTTTACCATTTGCTGCCCACCTGTGAAAGAATTATATGTCCATCCCCATAACCATGTGACTTGCAGTGTTTCCCTCTAAGAAGATTCTACTCTGTTTCTCAATTAATGTAGAGTTTGGTCATATAATTGTCTTTGGTCAATGGAATGTGAACAGGTGACAAATGCCACATCCAAGCAGAAGCTTTAAGAGAAATTGCATAGATCAGCCATTGTTCTCCTCCCTCTGCCACGAGACTTAAGCCTGCTTCTTTAGTTTAGATCCCTGTGTTAGTTTGCTAAGGTTGTTAGAATACCACAGACTGGATGGCTTAATCAACAGAAATTTATTTCTCATAACTCTGGAGGCTACAAGTCACAGATCACAATGTCTGCAGAGTTGGTTCGTTCTGAGAGCCACGAGGGAAGGATCTGTTCCAGGCTTCACTCCTTGGCTTACAGATGTCTGTCTTCTCCTGTCTTCACACTGCACATGTCTGTGTCCTAATTTCCTCTTATAAGGTCACCAGTTATATTGGATTAGGACCCACTCTAATGACATCATTTTGAAATTAATTACCTTTTAAAAGACCCCATCTCCAAATATAGTTATATTCTGAGCTACTACATATTAGGACATCAATGTATGAATTTTTGGAGTGACAAATTTAGCCCATAACTATTCCCAAATGGGAGAAAATGTGGACTAGAGTTTCAGCCAACCCACAGACAACTTGTGAAGAGAGTGAGAAAAATATGTTGTAAGCCTCTGATATTTTGGAGTTTGTTGCCACAGCATAACCTAGCATAAGATAACCAATGCAGTCCTTTACAGGGAAGAACACGTTCTTCTGCCTCTCTTTCTCCTTCATGCTGCTTGGGATTTGGACAACGTTGACACTTTTAGCCAGCTGGACCATGAGGTTTATGCTAAAGATGGCTGACTATGATGACTATGAAACTGCCACACCTGCCGTGGGTGAGCTACCTCTGGACTTTTTCTGGGACAAAGAAACTTCTATCTAATTTAACACAGGAAAGAAAATGATGACAATGCTTCCTTAATTAGAACTGTGCTTCAAGGAGCTCTGACTGGACAAAGGGGAAGAGAGAATCCCAAACAGGTAAAGAAATTGTGAAGAGAGGGTAAAGCACATGATCCCTTGTTGTAAATGCATATTTTTCTATAAATGATATTTCCACATCTTCTTTTTTTTTTTGAGACGGAGTTTTGTTCTTGTTGCCTGGGCTGGAGTGCAATGGCGTGGTCTTGGCTCACCACAACCTCCGCCTCCGGGGTTCAAGCGATTCTCCTGCTTCAGTCTCCCGTGTAGCTGGGATTACAGGCATGTACCTCCACGCCCAGTTAATTTTGTATTTTTAGTAGAGACGGGGTTTCTCCATGTTGGTCAGGCTGGTCTCGAACTCCCGACCTCAGGTGGTCTGCCCGCCTCAGCCTCCCAAAGTGCTGGGATTACAGGCGTGAGCCACCTTGTCCAGCCGCTATTTCCACATCTTAAAAAAAATCTTGTAAATGAGATTGGTGAGTAATCTCAGCAAACATGAGGTATACTAAAAGATCAGATATGGGCATATGCCATTTTGCCATTCCAGTTTTCAAAAAGAGGAAAGGAGATTCTACTAACCATTGAACTTTATATTTATATGAGCTTTATTTTATTTCCCGGAGTTCCACGAAGAGGAATTGGTTGAGTCACCATTACAGTAACCTCATTTCCTTCTTTGACAGATATATTGGACTATGGAGCCAGGGGAAATGCGACAGTGTACTTTTGAACAAAGCAAAGCGTTTGAAAGGGCTTTCAAAATGTCTTCATAGATCAGTTAGAAAACTATCCGTTTATAGATCAAAAAGGTGTACGAAGAGTAGTTTCTACTGGACAACCAGAACATAGTTTCTATCTCTACTGTCATGGTGTCAGCTTCAATGTAAGGATTGGCTCCCTCTTGTGGTTAAGAGATGGCTTCATTGCTACTCGTTATGAATATGGAGAGAGGATTCCTTCTGGATCTTCTTTCTCTGTGGTCAAAAAGCTTCAGTCAGTCCCAGATTGTGACAAAAGAAAGTCCCCAAAAAACAAACAAACAAAACCCTTTTCTCATATTTAATTGACTTCCAATTGGATCAGGAGTCCATCCCAGAACCAATTATTCTGCCCAGGGAAAGGAATGCTCTGCTTAGCCTGGAGTTGACAAGCTAGGGGTGGAGCTTGGCTTCCCCCAAAACGCATTGACTTCGTGGGCTGGAAGGGCGTGCTTACGTATGGATGTGGGTGTCTAAAGAGAGCTGAAGAGTTAACAAAAGAGGGAGTGGATTTTTTTGGTGGCCAAACACAATATTCACTGTTCTTGGAAGATTTTGAGAGTGAGATTCTTTAATTATATCATGCAAAAGTTTAAATTTTGATGAGCTAGGCATTCTAATAGATTTATCAGGATTCCATCAACCACAAAATACCCTCCAGTTAATCAGAT
>NW_012102499.1:3706541-3708924 GCF_000951045.1 Mandrillus leucophaeus
AGGGGATTTTGAGTTCTTCAGGGTATAGGGCAAGGTGTTAGGGAGTCATGGGGATGGGTGATTGAGTCAGATTAGAGGAGGTACAAACCCATATGGGGGTAGAGTCTACGTGGTGAGAGATGACTCTGGGGAGTGGACTCTTTGTTGAGACTGGGATGGCAGGTATACAATGTATGATGCGTGTAGTCCTGATCACTTTAAGGGGACATGGAAATCAGTTCTTATGGCATCCACCGTGAGCATAATCTGCTATATGATGTGAAATGTGAGACTGGAGATACACAGTGGGATGTGGAATGGGAGGATCTTGCCAGAAATACAAAGGGTTCTATGGGTTTTCCTGAAATTAAGTTGTGGGTAATTTAGGAGTGGATGGGATAGGAAGTCTTTCCAAAAGACAAAGAGTTCTGTTTAGAAATTTCGAAGTAAATGTTGAAAGAAGAATTATAAAAAAAGTCTAAAAGAGTTATTTTTAAATTTTTATCATAAGCCTTTGTGTACTATTATTTAAGTGAAAAACTACATATTTATTATTTTGTTAAATAAACAAATTACTTAAAAAATGATGAGTTTCTAGAGAGGATGGGGATTATTTTAAGAGAGAACACTGAATAAAAAGGATATATATAAAGAAGAAATGGCAAAGACTCCTAATTGCTGACCCCAATGTAAATACTTCTTCCTCCTTAATAACAGAACCTCGGTTTTTGGCAGGGCACTGCTAAATAAGCGAATAAATAAACAAACAAATAAATAAAAAGATTGCTTTACATAAAGTATTTTCCCAGCCTCTCTTGATGCTAGATGGGACCAAATGCTTGCTTCTGGCCAATGCGATATAGTAGAAGACTAAGCAATGGTGGATTAAAAAAGGCCAAACATCCTTTGGCAAACCCTTCATTGAAAGACGCAGTCTAACCTCCCTCACCTTGAATCTGGTCAGGTTCTAAGGCTGCGTTCTACCTGCTGTGCTATGGAAAGTCCAAGTTACATGCAAAGGCCATGTGCAGACACTCAGGTTCAGAGTCTCAACTGAGCTTCTGACTGACAGCCAGCTTCATCTGCTAGCCATGTGAATGATGCATCTTAGATGTTCAGCCCAGTTGAGCCTTCAGATGACACAGCTCCATCTAACTGTAGTGACCCCCAAGTAACAACTGCTCAGCTGAACCCAGTCAATCCACAGAACTGTGAGGAGTTACTATGTTTTGGCATAGCTTCTGCACAGTAATAGATAACCAGAACAGTGTCTTTGTGGTAATGTTATTGTTTTTACCATTTGCTGCCCACCTGTGAAAGAATTATATGTCCATCCCCATAACCATGTGACTTGCAGTGTTTCCCTCTAAGAAGATTCTACTCTGTTTCTCAATTAATGTAGAGTTTGGTCATATAATTGTCTTTGGTCAATGGAATGTGAACAGGTGACAAATGCCACATCCAAGCAGAAGCTTTAAGAGAAATTGCATAGATCAGCCATTGTTCTCCTCCCTCTGCCACGAGACTTAAGCCTGCTTCTTTAGTTTAGATCCCTGTGTTAGTTTGCTAAGGTTGTTAGAATACCACAGACTGGATGGCTTAATCAACAGAAATTTATTTCTCATAACTCTGGAGGCTACAAGTCACAGATCACAATGTCTGCAGAGTTGGTTCGTTCTGAGAGCCACGAGGGAAGGATCTGTTCCAGGCTTCACTCCTTGGCTTACAGATGTCTGTCTTCTCCTGTCTTCACACTGCACATGTCTGTGTCCTAATTTCCTCTTATAAGGTCACCAGTTATATTGGATTAGGACCCACTCTAATGACATCATTTTGAAATTAATTACCTTTTAAAAGACCCCATCTCCAAATATAGTTATATTCTGAGCTACTACATATTAGGACATCAATGTATGAATTTTTGGAGTGACAAATTTAGCCCATAACTATTCCCAAATGGGAGAAAATGTGGACTAGAGTTTCAGCCAACCCACAGACAACTTGTGAAGAGAGTGAGAAAAATATGTTGTAAGCCTCTGATATTTTGGAGTTTGTTGCCACAGCATAACCTAGCATAAGATAACCAATGCAGTCCTTTACAGGGAAGAACACGTTCTTCTGCCTCTCTTTCTCCTTCATGCTGCTTGGGATTTGGACAACGTTGACACTTTTAGCCAGCTGGACCATGAGGTTTATGCTAAAGATGGCTGACTATGATGACTATGAAACTGCCACACCTGCCGTGGGTGAGCTACCTCTGGACTTTTTCTGGGACAAAGAAACTTCTATCTAATTTAACACAGGAAAGAAAATGATGACAATGCTTCCTTAATTAGAACTGTGCTTCAAGGAGCTCTGACTGGACAAAGGGGAAGAGAGAATCCCAAACAGGTAAAGAAATTGT
>NW_012102499.1:3708974-3715058 GCF_000951045.1 Mandrillus leucophaeus
ATCACATGATCCCAGGATACTGAGGTTGCAGCAGGCTATGATTGCTCCATTGCTCTCCAGCCTGGGTGAAGAGTGAGACTCTGTCTCTAAATAAATAAATAAATAAATAAATAGGCCAGGTGTGGTGACTCATGCCTGTAATCCCAGCACTCTGGGAGGTCGAGGTGCGTGAATCACTTGA
The DNA here is from genome assembly GCF_000951045.1 of Mandrillus leucophaeus. NCBI lineage: Eukaryota > Metazoa > Chordata > Mammalia > Primates > Cercopithecidae > Mandrillus > Mandrillus leucophaeus. The sequence goes on from NW_012102499.1 coordinate 3,709,156, forward strand.
GGTCAGGAGTTCAAGATCAGACTGGCCAACATAGTGAAAACTGAAAATACACAAATTATTATTATTATTTTATCTACTGAAAATACAAAAACTAGCCGGGCATGGTGGTGCATGCCTGTAATCCCAGCTACTAGGGAGGCTGAAGCAGAAAAATTGGTTGAGCCTGGGAGGCGGAGGTTGCAGTGAGTGGCGATTGTGCCACTGCACACCAGCCTGGGTGACTGAGTGAGAACCTGTATCAAATAAAATTAGATAAAATGAATATGTAAATAAAGAAAAAGATTTGTATTAAATTATGCTGATATAAATTAAAAAGGAATTTGCTAGAATGCAGTCCTTTTTAAAATGCTGTTCGAAATAGTAGTTTGGAATACTTAAACTTCAGTGTTATCCTCAGGGTGATATTCTAAAAAAGTCTCTCAAAAGATCCTTAAGTGTCTTGCATCATTTTATTGAGATCAGACAGATTTTACTTAAAAATGCTTAGAGTTATTCAATAGCTGTTGCTGTTTTTAATGAGATCCTCTGTTCATTGATGCAGAGTGTATCAAGGGTCAATGGTAAAAAGTTCATCTGCAAACTACTTTGTTCCTTATGCTGGCTCTTTAATTGAGAAATCAATATGTACAATGTATTGAAGAAAAAGAGACCACAGAGTTTGGGTTGATATTTGGTGAAATGATAGATCTGTAATTCTGGGGATGTTGAGAGAAGTTCTTGTAGATAAATCATTCTTTAGGGCGTGTTCCACGAGATCTCAACCTAAGAACTTAAAGAAGTTTTGAAAACCCTGTCGTTCACAGGGTTTAATGAGTTCCATCAGCAGAAGATTGTCCTTGGGGGCTTTTATCACCTGAAAATGGTTAAATATTCTACAGCTCCTTATTACTCAAAACCTGTGGTCCATGAGCTAGCAATATCATCACCACGGGAAGCTTGTTAGACTTGCAGAACCTCACCTCCATCCCTGGCCTGCTGGTTGGAATCTGCCGTTTTACAAGATCCCCAGAGGATTCATGTGCCCATTAAAATTTGATCCTGGATTACTACAGCTCAGTTAGGGAGATTTCCACACTCCACAGAGCATTGTGAAGTGTGGGTGGGGCAAACAAATTCATGTTTCTTCCGGTCCTCTCAAAGATAGACCTTCAGTTTTCTCACAGAATTTTCATTTCCATTGACTGTAATGGCTACTCATGATGTTTCCTCTTAAAATCTGTATTACTTTTTTTTTATTTTCCAAGTTAGCTGTCTCCAGAACAAAGGCTTTGGACTGGAGCAACCTCAGTTTGAAATCTGGATGTGCCACTTCCTGGAAATATGACTTTGGTCAAGTTACTTCAACTGTGGAAACCCAGTCTTTTTTTATTTCTAGAATGGGTTAGTATTGATCTTATACTATTGAGAGAATGAATTGAGATGATATGGAGGAAGCATGTAGCCCAGTGCCTGCCAAATATATATATATATAAAATCACTGAGTATTAGTTCCTTTCCTCCTTGCTAGAGCATGCAGTCAATTGAAACAGAGTTATCTACTATAAATGATGCAGAAACTACAGAAAGTTTTCCCTTGCATAGCAAAATCCCAATGTGGCTCCCGTAAAACAGATTTGAAGCAGCTCTACTTGCCAAGTAAGTGACTTGCAAAATGATATTTAAATAATTAAGTAGAAATGAATTGTTTAGTGTGGTCCATCTGGACGCCAAATTGCACCCGCCAAAATGATAATTTGGATTTTAACATAATTGATACTTTACTGTTCTTCCTGAGTCTGATTTGTCAACAGGCTTTGCTACTTCTTTGCTACTTAGCTTTTTACTCTGTAGCTGCTTCTGAGTTCTGATAAAAGGTTTACATCTTGCTAAGTTTCCTTGACTTTTTTGTAATTCTTGTCCATGGAGGAGCTGGAGTGGTGTACTTCCTGGTTCTCAGATATATGGCTAAGTGGGTCTTGATGAGTCATTGAGCAACTGGCTGAGAAGTTGCACCTGAAAGATAGCCTGGGCTGAAAGCCATAACCATCATTAGCTCTTTACAGTTAAACTGTGACTCTATCTTGAATTCCATGATCACTCTATCCAGGATAGATGGATTGTGAAATGACAGTAATATGGTTTGACTCTGTGTCCCCACCCAAATCTCATCTCAAATTGTAATCCCCATGTGTTGAGGGAGGTTGGTAGGTAATTGGATCATGGGGGCGGTTTCCCCCATGCTGTTCTTGTGATAGTGAGTGAGTTCTCACGAGATCTGATGGTTTTATAAGCTTCTGGCATTTCCCTGGCTTGCACTTCTCGCTCCAGCTGCCTTGTGAGGAAGGTGTTTGCTTCACTTTCGCCTTCCACCATGACTGTGAGTTTCCTGAGGCCTCCCCAGCCATGTGGAACTGTGAGTTAATTAAACCTCTTTCCTTTATAAATTACTCAGTCTCAGGCATTTCTTTATAGTACTGTGAAAATGGACGAATACAGACAGCCGACTGCATGGCAGCACTTCAGACATGGAGGGGGGCCTTGAGGGCTGTGCACAGGCAAGTCTGTGTGACTGAAGATGAGGTGTCCATTCCTGGGTTCTTCATGTGGAATGCAGGTCTCCACAATTCCTTCCTCCAGAGAACTTCATGAAGTAGGTTCTCAAGATATTATCATTTATTTATAAATGCTTTTTAAAATTCAAAATATAAGAAACTATACAAGAGAACATAACAAACACCTGTATTCCCACCACGCAGAACTGTTAATATCCCATTTAACCCTCATTTCTTATACCATTTTTTCCCCAATACCTCCAAAGGCAAACACTATCAATAGTTTGGTGTATGTCATATATGCCTTTATAAAAAAAACAAAAAAACAAAAAAAAACCTATGCTGGCGGTGCGCGGTGGCTCACGCCTGTAATCCCAGCACTTTGGGAGGCCGAGGTGGGTGGATCACGAGGTCAGGAGATCGAGACCATCCTGGCTAACACGGTAAAACCCCATCTCTACTAAAAATACAAAAAAATTAGCTGGGCGTGGTGGCGGGCACCTGTAGTCCCAGCTACTCCAGAGGCTGAGGCAGGAGAATGGCGTGAACCTGGGAGGCGGAGCTTGCAGTGAGCAGAGATCATGCCACTGTACTCCAGCCTGGGCAACAGCAAGATTCCATCTCAAAAAACAAACAAAACAAAAAAACCTCTATCCTGTCTAGCTATCTATCTTCATCTCTCTCTCCATATCCATATTTAATATGTAGTAGTATTTTGTGAGTGCTTTTTGAAATTTACATAAATGGCATCAAATTGCGTCATTTATCACCTCCCTCCCTTCAACATTATGATTTTATGATCTAGCCATGTTGACAGAGCCAGTTAATTTCTTGTAATATAGACCCAATCATTTTCATTTAATGGTAGAACTTTGAATCTTGGAAACAGACCACACTTCTCTCTTTTTAGGATTTATGAGTTGTAGCTAATATCTAGACACCATCAGTAGATCTATGCTATGCACTGGCATTTATGTTCCCACCCTAATGGTTTGCTTATTTAACTAATGTCTGCTGTTTCATTAGATTAGCATATTAATTAAAACAGTACTTATCCCTCCTGGTAAAGTGATGACTTGTATGGTTTATTCTTTTGTTCATAAAGTTAAGAGGTGATGTTTGTGCCCCAAATAAAGGTCAACACATTAAACAATCCATTTGGTAAAAACAGGAATAGTCCACTTAAGTATCCTCTTCTAATTTGTTGGCTATTGTTAGACCCAGACCAATGAATAGATTGCTTCCATGTTTAGACAGGTCTAGACTTAACCCAGCATTCACAGTTTGCCTTTCTCTTTGGCAGCTGGGGAGAGAAGTTTCTGTGGCTTCTGTCTGTCAAAGAAAATGTGTTTACCCTTATTAACAAAGTCAACAGAGTAATGACACGCTAAGGTCTTTGAGGTCATCTTCGTGCCACACTGAATGGAGTAGTTATTTTAGTGGGAACATTACCCCCCATATAAACTATATTTTCCAGGTGCCTCAATACTCTTATTTTCTGACACCTTTTATTAAGGACTTTCTCCAAATTGTCAAATAAAAATGTAGCTATGCAAAGTTGTACATTGAAATGAAATATACTACAAAGAAGTCAATAGCCCTAGAAGTTAAGTTCTAATTTCAGGGAGAATGAATTTGTAAGCAGGACTAAATGTGTGTTTGTGTGTTTGTGTGTGTGTGTCTGCATGGGCACACAAGGACCGTATTTTTGGTTGGTGGTGTAAACAGGCACACTTTAAATGAGGTATGTGCTGACTACCCTCTCTGATCATTGATGGTTTACTTTTCATTCCAATTACATTTTTCTCCCCACTCCTCCATGACAATCTTTCTGGTTAAAGTCACCAGTGACTATGCACTGTCAAATTCTGTAGTTAATTCTCAATCTTTGTCTTACTCTAGCCCTTAGAATATTTGACACAATTGATCACTTCCTCTTTGAAACACTTTCTTCATCAGGCTTCTAGGGACAACATTTTTTTCCTCTCGGTTATCCATTCTTTTTCTGTCTCTTCTGTGAGGTGCCCTTTATCTTCCAGACTCCTTAATTTCAATGTAACCAAGGGGTCAGCCCTCCCATTTCTTTACTTTTTAAAAACACACCAATAGATGTGACCACATCTGGTCCATACCCATGAGGTAATGATTCCCAAATTTATATCTAGTCCAAATCTCTTCTTTGACTTTTCAACTCTTACGTCCAGTTGGCTTCTTGGGCAACTCCACCTTAAAAACTGTAAACTGAAACCTTCAGTTCCATACCCCAAATCTTTGTGACCTCAGTATTCTCCATTTTAATAAATAAAACCTCCATCTATCCAATTGTTCAGGCCACAGACTTTGAATCCTTTGCTCACCTTCATAGTCTGTACCCATTCTATCAGCATATCTGTTGTTTTTAGCCTTAAAATATATCCAGACTGTGACCCTTTCTTAACATCTCCACTGCTACCACTCTAGTCCAAGTTGTTGTAGTGTCTGCATGGACTATCCCAATTGCCTCAAGTAGCTTCTCTTTTCCCACTCTTGCCATATTATAGATAAGTTGCTGACCAGTAGTTAGAATGATTCTTTCAAAACACAAATCTGATTATGTCATTTTGTCACTTTAATCCTTAAATGGCTTCCCATCACACTTGGAATGAAAGAGAAAGCCCTTCTAGTAACCTTCCGCGTCCTATAAGATCTGGCCTTTCTTAAAGCGTTTGTACTCACTGTTTTCTCAGCCTAGAGTATTCTTTGAGACATTTTCATGATTTGCCCTCTCACATCACTCAGATTTCTGCACAAATGCCGCTTCATTCATGAAGCCTTTTCTGGCCATCTTATCTAAATCTTTCCTCTACTCTTTCCCCTTTAACTTGCTTTATTTTTTCCCTTTTTTTATGCAGTGTCTATTTTCTTCCACTAAAACCTAAGGTCCTAGTGAGCAGGGACTCTGTTTAATTCACTGCGTATACCCAGACCTAGAACAATGCCTGACGCATGCATTTGGTGAAGTGAGGAATAATGGATTCTATGTCATTCTTCCCCCCATTTACATTTTCATTATAGTTTTAGTTAAACTATAATGAAAAATGTCACTTTAAAGTGTCACTTTAAAGAATGTTGTCAGGAGGGCATCTGGTTCCCTTGTGATTATCCCCATCCTGTCCTGATCTGCTACACATTTTCACAGGTATTAAGACATTTGCTCGGGAAGCATGAATACTTCTGCAGACATTTTGGAAGCAATGGTACCTCATGTACTGCTCAGGTTCCTGTCTTTCTTCTAAATGTTTTCTTCAACTTTAATAAATTGTGACTGAGAATGACATAAAATCAGCAGAAATGTTGTATGTAGATTACCTTTGCTTGTTTAGAACAATAGGA
>NW_012102499.1:3717278-3718036 GCF_000951045.1 Mandrillus leucophaeus
ATGGATTGTGAAATGACAGTAATATGGTTTGACTCTGTGTCCCCACCCAAATCTCATCTCAAATTGTAATCCCCATGTGTTGAGGGAGGTTGGTAGGTAATTGGATCATGGGGGCGGTTTCCCCCATGCTGTTCTTGTGATAGTGAGTGAGTTCTCACGAGATCTGATGGTTTTATAAGCTTCTGGCATTTCCCTGGCTTGCACTTCTCGCTCCAGCTGCCTTGTGAGGAAGGTGTTTGCTTCACTTTCGCCTTCCACCATGACTGTGAGTTTCCTGAGGCCTCCCCAGCCATGTGGAACTGTGAGTTAATTAAACCTCTTTCCTTTATAAATTACTCAGTCTCAGGCATTTCTTTATAGTACTGTGAAAATGGACGAATACAGACAGCCGACTGCATGGCAGCACTTCAGACATGGAGGGGGGCCTTGAGGGCTGTGCACAGGCAAGTCTGTGTGACTGAAGATGAGGTGTCCATTCCTGGGTTCTTCATGTGGAATGCAGGTCTCCACAATTCCTTCCTCCAGAGAACTTCATGAAGTAGGTTCTCAAGATATTATCATTTATTTATAAATGCTTTTTAAAATTCAAAATATAAGAAACTATACAAGAGAACATAACAAACACCTGTATTCCCACCACGCAGAACTGTTAATATCCCATTTAACCCTCATTTCTTATACCATTTTTTCCCCAATACCTCCAAAGGCAAACACTATCAATAGTTTGGTGTATGTCATATATGCCTTTATAAAAAAAA
>NW_012102499.1:3718086-3721996 GCF_000951045.1 Mandrillus leucophaeus
GGAAGTGTTCCTGTGATTTTAAGAGTTAAAAGGAAGAACTGAGACTCTGGTTTTCTTCGTTTAAATGTGAGGAAGGTCTTTTGGTGACTTAATTTTGACCCTTGTGAGGGTTTCTATTTCCTCAGAGAAGCCACAGAACCAGTGTAATCCCCTAAATTGGGAAGGTCTTTACTTACTTTTGACACTTCAGGTAAGTCCAGAGTGACCCATTTTCTTGCTCACCCTGATGGTTCTAGAAACTGGGGGAGAGAAAGATGGCCTAGTGAGAGATCAGTTGGGCTAACTGAAAAGAATCCCCTCCCTGCTTTCTAAACTATCTCTTGGCTTACTGAATTATCCCTTGGAAACAAAGGAAGAACGGCAAAATGTTAAACGCTCTAATCATGCAAGCAAAAATATTGTCCAGTATCAAATTAGATAAACTGATGGTGCATACCCTGAGAGTGCCTCAAGAGACTTCTCCGTCAAGACCACTGGGGAAGTGAGTGAAGTGGATTTAGATGATGCTTTTTGTTCTGGCTGAAAGTATTCTTCCTGAATTTTCTTCCTCGAATCCCTTCTCCTCCCTTTCAAGTCTCTAGTGTCATTGGTTCTCTTCCAACAAGAGTACCTAAGTATGACATCAGAAGAGCTAGCATGCAAAATGATGCCATATTTATTTTCTGGGGTGACTTTCTTGTAGGCTTCTAGTTATTAAGTTAGGGGCCCGAGGGTAGGCCTGGTGATGGGGAGTAGGTGACTGGTGCTTTGATGGGTAAAAGCACAAGCCCACAATAATGCTTTTGTCTGAAAACAAATCTTTGTATCATGTGTAAGAGAGAAAAATTCCTGCTTGCATGACTTTTAATGATAAGCCAATTGTCATGTTAACACATTACCTTAAAAAATTGTTGAAAAGGCCTACACCCAACTAGGTAGTAACTAATGATAGGGTGACAAACGTATCCAGTCTTATTACAGAAAAGAAGATGAAGATTGACATTGGATACTAGGCTCGACACGAAAGGCAGAAGAGAGCATAGATTTAGCAAAGGGCAAAAAAATTCATGCTGAAGAACCAAGGGATGTTTGTGCTCAGCTGCTGAAAACAGAAGGATCCAACTCTGAGTTCCATAAAACCAAATTGAATTCCTTCCTTCCTTATTTTATATACACATTTCTCTATGCTGTACAAGCTCTTCTGAACCTTGCTTTTAAACTTATCAGTATATTTTGGAGATTGTTTCATAATATTACATATAGAGCTACCTTGGCATTTTCGAGAGTGCCATAATATTTTGTTATTTTGATGTATTGTAATGGTTTAAAACGATGTCCATTATTGAACATTTTAATTACTTCCAATACACAAATATGGTCTTTTTTTTGGAGGAATGCTCTACATAAATTTCATGTGCATACATCTTTGTGTGCATCTGTAAGTGTATTTGAAGCACAATTTCCTGAAAGTGCAATTGCTGGGTCAAGAGTATGTGAATAATTTGAAAAGACACTGCCAAATTGTCATTCATTAAGAACATGCCAGTTTACACTTCCACTTACAAGATGCAGGAGTGGCTGTTTCCTCATTCTTTTTGTCAACATAGGATGTTACCAAATGTGTTGATCTTTGCCAATATGCTAGTTAAACCACAGAATCTCATTATAAGTTTATTTGTATTTCTCTTATTATTAATGATTAACATCTTTTGAAATGTTTAAAGGTCATTAGTTTCTTTGAACTGCCTTTTCGTATCTTTTGTTAATTTGTGCTTTTTCCCATTAAACAATTAGATCGGTTAATGGTTCATCTTTTTGATTTGTTTTTTCAAGAAACCAAATTGTGAATTTAATTATTAGTAGTGCCACTTTTTTTCCTGATTTCTAAGTCATTGCTGTTTTCATCGGCTTCACTTATTCCTTGTGTGTGTGTGTGTGTGTGTGTCTGTGTTAACATTAAATGAAACAAGACTAGCAAAATGGTGAAAATAACTGACAGTGGATAAATGAGTACCTGAGAGTTCATCATAATGTCTTTTATACTTGCATGTTTGTTAGAAAAATTTTAGAATAAATGAATACTCTCCTCAATCTCTATGCAAATTAATTTGAAAGCTTTACAAAGTAAAAGGTTTTCTTGAAAAGATACAACTTAATAGAACAACTCTTGTATTCCTTTCTTGGCCTCATTTTTTTTTTTTTTTTTTTTTTTGAGATGGTTCCAGGTTGGAGTGCAGAGGCACCACCTCTGCTCATTGCAACCTCTGCCTCCCAGGTTCAAGCAATTCTCGTGCCTCAGCTTTCTGAGTAGCTGGGATTACTGGCGTGTGCCACCACACCCAGCTAATTGTTGTTATTTTTAGTAGAGATGGGGTTTTGCCATGTTGACCAGGCTGGTCTAGAGATGAACTCCTGACCTCAGGCGATCTGCCTGACTCAACCTCCCAAATGCTAGGATTATAGGTGTGAGCCACTGTGCCCAGCCTCCTGCCCTCTTTTTAAAAAAATATTTATTTACTGATATTATTTTAAAAAGTGAACTTTTAATTCAAAATTTTACATTTACAGAAAAGTTACAAAGATGGCAGAGAAGTTCTTTATTCACTTATACCTTTATAGCCCTTATGCACTTTCCTTACTGTTTATGTTACCACGGTACATTTGTCAAAGCTAAGAAACTCATATGGGCACATGACTATTTGTTAAACAGCAGACTTTATTTTTATTTAAAAAAATTTTTTTTTGAGATAGGGTCTGGCATTGTTGCCCAGGCTGGAGTGTAGTTGTACAATCTCAGCTCACTGCAACCTCCTCCTCCTGGGCTCAAGTGGTCCTCCCACCTCAGCCTTCTGAGTAGCTGGGACTACAGGTGTGCACCACAATGCCGGGCTAATTTTTTGTATTTTTTGTAGAGATAGGGTCTTGTTATGTTGTCCATTCTGGTCTGGAACCCCTGGGCTCAAGCAATCCACCTGTCTTGGTCTCCCAAAATGCTGGGATTATAGACATGAGCCACCGTGCCTGGCCAGCAGACTTTATTTGGATTTCACTAGTTTTCCATTAATGTCCTCTTTTTGTTCCAGGACCCAACCCAAAGGGTCATGCTGTATATAGTAGTCATATTTCCCCTGGTCTGTGACAGTTTCTCAGTCTTTCCTTGTTTTTCATGATCTTGACAGTTTTGAGGAGCACTGAACAGATACTCTGTAGAATGTTCCCCAATCTGGGTTTGTCTGATATTTTTCTCATGATTAGACTGGAGTTCTGAGATTTTGGAAAGAAGACCACAGTGCCCTACTGATCATATTTTATCAAGGCGTACATAACACTCTCATGGCATCATTGAGGATGTTAACTTTGATTACTTGAATAAGGTACTATTGACCGGGTGCAGTGACTCACGCCTGTAATCCCAGCACTTTGGGAGACCAAAGCAGGTGAATCGTTGGAGGTCAGGAGTTCAAGACCAGCCTGGCTAACATGGTGAAACCCTGTCTCTATTAAAATATTATATATATAAAATTAGCTGGGCATGGTGGCAGGCACCTGTAATCTCAGCTACTCAGGAGGCTGTAGCGGGAGAATTGCTTGAACCCCGGAGGCAGAGGTTGCAGTGAGCCGAGACCATGCCATCGTGCTCCAGCCTGCGCAGCAGAGCAAGACTCCATCTAAAAAAAGAAAAGAAAAAGAATAAGGTACACTTTTCCTTTTTCCTATTCTATTCTTTGGAAGTGAGTCATTAAGTCTAGCTTACCCTTACAGAGTGTTGGAGGTGGAAATGAAGCCATAGTTCCTGGCTTTATAGCCCCTCTCCAGTAAGAATAAGTCTCTACACATATTATTTCATGTATTTCTGTAAGAAAGATTTACACTTTATCTATTATCTATCTATCTATCTATCTATCTATCTATCTATCTATCTATCTATCTA
>NW_012102499.1:3723146-3723450 GCF_000951045.1 Mandrillus leucophaeus
GGTTATTTTTTTATCATTCTATTTTCTACTTTATTAGGTTGAAATTAAATATTCTCTTTTTGTCTTTTCTTAGTGGCTAGGCCAGAAATGGCTACATACACCTTTGACTTGTCAAAGCCTAATGTCTGTAATGTCTTCAGTTTTATTTTTCCATTATTTGAAATGTATTAGGATAGGCTTTCTAACATCCCCAGCTCCCGCTTCCATTGTAGCATGTCCTGTTCAGACAGACTTGCCGTCTGAGTTTTCCTAGCATTGCTCCCTCTCTGACTCTGATGTGAACCTCTTCTTGCATTGGCTCTAA
>NW_012102499.1:3726340-3728267 GCF_000951045.1 Mandrillus leucophaeus
TATCTTTGATTTTTTTTTCTTCTGTTCAATTCTATTTTTTCAGGAATAAAAATTATTTGAATTTAGGATCTCTTTTGTCTCACAGCTATATCTTCTATGTCCTGTCTAATCCTATAAAAGTCACTATATTCATTTAAGTTTATTCTCTTTTCTCAGTCCTGTGTTTTCTGTGGTGTCTGCTTTCCTCTTTGATATTTCCATACTGGCCTTAATTTCTGTGGCAGCTTCATTTTTTTTCTTCCACTTATTTCCTGAGCCCTGGCCACCTCGCATCTAATCTGTTGTGTCATCTTTTCTTCCCTCTTGCATATTTGTGTCTCTTCTTTGTGCTCTTGTTTTAAATTAACGTTTAGTTTATTTAATTCTCTGAGATTCTGGATACGTATTTGTGACTTTCATCTACTTCATTATAATAGGTTTTATGATACGTAGTTTTTGCCATTGTTTTTTCTTTTGTGTTTTACTATAGTATCTTTGTCTTGATCTTTTGCTAATTCCTTTATATTATCACTCATCTTTGAGTGATAAACCAGACTTTGGGAGGTGTCTGGTGTTGCGGTGTTCTGGAGTAGCAGGAAGCCTTGATGGTGCACAGTGAAACTACTTAGCTTTAGGGTTTTGAGTGTCAGCTAGTTAACTCCAACATCTCTGGGGCTGTCAGAGTTCAACATCTCCTCAAACTTCAGAATCTTTCCTCTCTCCTACCTCAGCAACACACCATGGCAAGAAATGATGGCAAGTTTGTTTCTTTTTCTGTCTTGGAGTCTCTTATTCCTTCCTACTAAAAAGAAACCAAGGAAACTCCCACGTCACTGCACAATCTCACCCTGTGGCTGCAAATAAAGGACTACTGCTTCTACCTTTGAGGATACCACCTTCTTCGGGCTCTTTAACCTCCAGGTACAGTTGTCTCTTCAGCACAGTTCTGTGCTCTAGGCTGGTATTTGCTGAGTTTGAGAACTCTTCCTCTTAAAATTCGGTCTCAAGTACAGAGTACACCTCGTACCTAGGTTTTGTTCAAGTTGAAAGTTGCCTTACTGCCTTTCAGATGTCTTGTTGCTTTTAGGCAATTTCAAAGAGAAATGGTGGAAGGATGTGTTCATTTTGCCTTTGTAAAATTGGAAGTCTCTGCGTCATTCATTTTTGAAATTTGTAGCATGACTTTAAAATGGGATTGAGAGGGAAATTCAGTCATTCTCTTAAACTACTTCAGAGAGGTAACCATTCGGGAGTAGATGCGCTTAGTAAAGTAGGTTGAACAATTTTTAACCTAACTGTATATAACCTGTTGGCTAATTCTAGGATAGCCTAGCATACTTGGATTAATGAACGGTAGGGAAATCTTAGGTATTTTTCTCTGAAAATAATCTCATTTGGGGAAAGCAAATGATTTAATTACATTCATGTTCAAGTTAAATTTAGGAGACTTTGAAAAGATTTTAATTTCTTAAAATGGTGTTATTTTGTGATACCTAAGAGACTTCTAGTTAGACTTTTAGAAAGTTTATGAACAGATTTCAAAAATGAAACCTCACTAGAGTCATGAGAGATATTAAGAATGTCTGTAGATTTTATAGATGAGGAAACTGAAGCTTGACGAACTCAGTTATCACATCTAGCGAGTATTAGAGTTCTAGATGAGCGTATTCCTAAATTCAGTTGTATATAAGAGTTTCACGATTTTTGCTATATCTGCATATTATTTTATGTAACTTTTTTTCTATATAACATTTTCCTCTAATATGACTCATCTATTTTATTAAAATAACTGTTTTTTGTTTTTTTTTTTTTTGAGACAAGATCTTGCTCTGTCACCCAGGCTGGAGTTCAGTGGCATGATCACTGTAACTTGAAACTCCTGGGCTCAAGCGATCCTCCTGCCTCGGCCTCCTGAGTAGTTGGGACTACAGGCGTGCATCACCATGCC
>NW_012102499.1:3728317-3729439 GCF_000951045.1 Mandrillus leucophaeus
ATTTTCTCCTTGCCTTTCCTGATTTTAGCTAATTATATTGTCTTTTTCTGTTTTCCTAGTGTTTTCTTTTTGTTTGTTTGTTCGTTTCTTTTTTTTTTTTTGAGATGGAGTCTTGCTCTGTCACCCAGGCTGGAGTGCAGTGGTGTGATCTCGAATCACCGCAACCTCTGCCTCTTGGGTTCAAGCGATTCTCCTGCCTCAACCTCCCGAGTAGAACTACAGGTGTGCGCTGCCAAGCACTAGTAATTTTTGTATTTTTAGTAGAGATGGGGTTTCACCATGTTAGCCAGGATGGTCTCGATCTCCTGACCTCATGATCCACCTGCCTCGGCCTCCCAAAGTGTTGAGATTACAGGCGTGAGCCATTGCTCCTGGCCATTTGTTTGTCTCTTTTTGAGATAGGATCTCATTCTGTCACCCAGGCTGGAGTGCGGTGGCATGATCATGGCTCAATGCAGCCTCCATCTACTGGGCTTAGGCGATCCTCCTGCTTCAGTCTCACAAGGAGCTGGGCCACAAGCATACGCCACCATGCCTGGCTAATTAAAAAAAATAATTATTTCTAGAGATGAGGTCTCACTATGTTGCCCAGGCTGGTCTCAAACTCCTGGGCTTAAGTGATCCTCCTGCCTTGGCCTCCCACACTGCTGGAATTACAGATGTGAGCAACCACACCTGGCCCCTAGTGTTTACTTTAAACTTTTAAATACATTTATGCTTCGATTACTGGATTAATCAGAATTAAATGATCCATTTAATTTCAGACAATGTAATTGCATGACATTCTCATATTTTCTCAGTCCTTATTTTCAAACTTTTGTTATTAACTGGAAGCAGAAGAAATTGCCATTTTTATAGGTTAAAATGATAGTATATTGCCAGTTTCATGGTTGTTATTGGATGGCTACCCAAAGAACTATTTCATTAACTTTACATTTAATTACTTTCCTGAGGTATGGCTTGATGTTTATCTCTCTGATTCATTATTTCTTGGCATGTAGTATAACCTTCAATCTGTAGTTTTAAATCTGCTTTTACTTAAGATAGCTATGTTAAATTATATCTTTGATGGCCGGGCGCGGTGGCTCAAGCCTGTAATCCCAGCACTTTGGGAGGCCGAGA
>NW_012102499.1:3740895-3743008 GCF_000951045.1 Mandrillus leucophaeus
AAAAAAAAAAAAAAAAAAAAAAATCAAATAATCCTATCTCTACTTACTTTTTGAATGAAGTCCAATTTTATATCCCTTCAACAGTATTCAATCCTTCACCGTAGAGCTGGAAGCCAACTTGGAATTCAACTCCCTCTTACTGGTCGGCAAACTTATCAGAGAACTGATTGGCAATAGAGGGTTGTACGGGCTTGAACTAAATTAAGACCTGGATTAAAATCTCATCCTATACGTCTTGGCTGCTTCACTTGTAAGATGAGGCTAAAAGGCTAACAAGACCTATTTTAGAGGTTTTGGTGGGGAAAGAAAATAATGCTTATGAAAACATTTCCATGATGCTTGGTATATAAAAATTGATCAACATGGCGCTATTATGACTCTTGTTACTACTGCCGGTATTATTATTAGTATCATTATTTGTATTTCTAACACTACTACTGCTATGGTTACTCTTACTGCTGTGACTAAAGATCTCAAAGTTCGTGTGAATCATTTTACCATGCTAGGTGAGCAATATCTGTTTCACCTGCCACTTAAGAGGTTATTCTCTTTACTTGACAATGGTTTTTATGATTAAATGTACCAAAAAAGACAAAAAGATCTGCTTATTTACCCAATCTGAAGCACGCTAAGGTCAGTGTCACATAGGGGAATAATGCCTATTTGCCAAATGGTGTGGTTGGAAGTATTCACAAACATATCTTCCACAGTCTCGGCACCAACTTGGAAATTATCATATACCATATTGAGGTAAGCAAGTACAACAGTTAAGACACAGAGCCTGAAGCTAGACAGTACCAGTTTAAAAGCTGACTCATCCACTTACCTAGTTGTGTGACTCTGGGTAAATTACATTAATCCTCTCTCAGTTTCTCCATCTCTAAACTGAAGATAACGCCTACCTCATTAGGTTTGAGGGATTAAGGGAGCTATTATATACAAAGCACTTACACTAGGTACTGGTCTATCTTTGCCATCTATGCTCTCTTTGTGTTAGATCTCATTATTTTAGTCATCATATGTTTCAGCTTAAGTTAACACAGTATTCTAGGGTTAGTCGTTAAGATCTTAGTTTGAATCGGATGATCAATTTAGATTGGGAGATCAAGGTGTGGGAATAGGACAGAAAAAAATGCATGTTTTAAAGATTTAATTGACTAATCAACAAAATTATATACTCATACACAGTAAGCATACACATATAAACACACACATACATACACACATGCATACACACATTCTCAGATTCTTGACCTTGATGACGTTTCTGTGATTGTAGGAGTTTAAAGCCAATGGTTAGGAATGGTGTGTTTTGATGTAGTGGCAAGGGGTCAGAAGAGGGCCGATAGTGAAAACTCAGATGTCTCAGGAAAGGCCCAGAGGGCCAGGCAGCAGTCTCAACACCCCAACTAGGGTAGAATGGGATCAATAACGTGAAAAGAAGAATAACAATGGGCTAAGGGTGATAATAAAATGAATAATCTCTTACATTTACAGAGCAGGTTATCATTTCTTTAGCATAAATCTTGCAATAACCTTGGGAAGATGGGAAAGAGAAAAATGGGGAGGAACATGGGCCTGGAAGAAAAACCCTGTCTCATCATTTCATTTTAGACTCCTGGTGTCTGCTGGTGTCATGGAGTTTTGAGTCTTGGTGATTTCTTTGGGCTTTTCTTAAAAATCAGACATCGATGAAAATACTCAATGGGATATTGAGGGAAAATATGATAATCTCTTAAGCACTTCGTAGTTTGCTTCCTGTCTGTGCTCATTAACTTGCCATTTTTAGAGAGCAAAGAACTTTCTTTGAATTTCTACATAAGTAAGTATAGCATGAGCATCAAGACTGTTTATTCCCCAATTGTGTGAAGAGATACAATAGTCCTTATCAATCTGAAGCCCATCAAGGCCACAGCCCATAGTGTTGCTAGCTTGTTCAAAGGTCACACCGTGACATACACAACAAGGGCAAATCATTAGGGAAGATTGAGGTTGTGGTCTAGTGCACTGCTGTGTTGTTGACTTTATCACCACCTTGATCCTTTCACCCAGGGGTCTGAGCAGGGTTATGGCATGGAATGGTACAGCTCTTGGCCGATGAAGCCACTCTCTG
>NW_012102499.1:3744943-3746911 GCF_000951045.1 Mandrillus leucophaeus
GCCTTTCAGATGTCTTGTTGCTTTTAGGCAATTTCAAAGAGAAATGGTGGAAGGATGTGTTCATTTTGCCTTTGTAAAATTGGAAGTCTCTGCGTCATTCATTTTTGAAATTTGTAGCACGACTTTAAAATGGGATTGAGAGGGAAATTCAGTCATTCTCTTCAACTACTTCAGAGAGGTAACCATTCGGGAGTAGATGCACTTAGTAAAGTAGGTTGAACAATTTTTAACCTAACTGTATATAACCTGTTGGCTAATTCTAGGATAGCCTAGCATACTTGGATTAATGAACGGTAGGGAAATCTTAGGTATTTTTCTCTGAAAATAATCTCATTTGGGGAAAGCAAATGATTTAATTACATTCATGTTCAAGTTAAATTTAGGAGACTTTGAAAAGATTTTAATTTCTTAAAATGGTGTTATTTTGTGATACCTAAGAGACTTCTAGTTAGACTTTTAGAAAGTTTATGAACAGATTTCAAAAATGAAACCTCACTAGAGTCATGAGAGATATTAAGAATGTCTGTAGATTTTATAGATGAGGAAACTGAAGCTTGACGAACTCAGTTATCACATCTAGCGAGTATTAGAGTTCTAGATGAGCGTATTCCTAAATTCAGTTGTATATAAGAGTTTCACGATTTTTGCTATATCTGCATATTATTTTATGTAACTTTTTTTCTATATAACATTTTCCTCTAATATGACTCATCTATTTTATTAAAATAACTGTTTTTTGTTTTTTTTTTTTTTGAGACAAGATCTTGCTCTGTCACCCAGGCTGGAGTTCAGTGGCATGATCACTGTAACTTGAAACTCCTGGGCTCAAGCGATCCTCCTGCCTCGGCCTCCTGAGTAGTTGGGACTACAGGCGTGCATCACCATGCCCAGTTAATTTTTTATTTTGTGTAGAGCCAGGGTCTTGCTTTGTTGCTCAGACTGGTCTTGAACTCCTGGCCTCAAGTAATTCTCCCTTCTCGGCCTTCCAAAGTCCTGCCATTACAGGTATGAGCCACTGCACCCAGCCTAAAATAACTGTTTTTTTTTTTTTTTTTTAAAGAAGAAATTTTGTGTAATTACTCTGATAGTACTCCAGGTATAGCCCTCTGAGCAGTGGCATTAGCATCACATAGGAACTAGTTAAAAATGCAAATTTATGGTCCCTCTGCTGACCTAGTGAACCAGAATCTCTAGAGATGAGCTCCAGGAATCTGTGTTTTAATAACTCTCCATTGATTTTTATGCACATTCAAGTTTAAGAACCACTGCATTACTGTCAATTGAAAGCCAGCATCAGTTGCTGTCAATGAAAGGAACTATAGAAAATAAAAATGGATCAACAATATCAAATTTTAGCTGGATACTGTTGCTTGCAGAGGCTCTGAGTTTGGGGCTTGCTCTTTTTATTAAAAGTGCAATTAGCAAATGCTATAAAAGTATTAAATATATATAAACACCAAATGGAGAGTTTATCCTCGAAATATTGAAACAATGAAGAAAATCACTTTCTTACCATGTCCTATGCCACGTAAAATAGGTTTTCTTACTACCAAGTGATAACCTATTCTACATTTTAGTACATATTGGTACAATTCCCAAATGTGTGGTAAATTCGAACTTCCAGCACCATGCTGTTTCCTTCATATCCAGCTCTCTTAGACTCTGATCTCTGATTTGGAAGTTGATTATTTTAGCCTTTGGTCACCTTGACTTCTTTGTTTCTGTATATACAGAGATGTGGTTTTGTGGGCAGAAATGCTTTATATCCTCTCCATGAAACTAGATTATCTTTAGTCTTTTTTAAAAATCAAATCATCCTGGCTGGGCGCGGTGGCGCACGCCTATAATCCCAGCACTTTGGGAGGCCGAGGTGGGCGGATCATGAGGTCAAGAGATCGAGACCATCCTGGCTGACATGGTGAAACCCCGTCTCTACTAAATATACAAAAATTAGCTGGGTGTGGTGGC
>NW_012102499.1:3749551-3753139 GCF_000951045.1 Mandrillus leucophaeus
TTACTCTGTTGCCCAGGCTGGAGTGCAGTGGCACAATCTCAGCTCACTGCAAGCTGTGCCTCCCGGGTTCATGCCATTCTCCTGCCTCAGCCTCCCGAACAGCTGGGACTATAGGCACCCACCACCATGCCCCGCTAATTTTTTGTATTTTTAGCAGGGATGGGGTTTCACTGTGTTAGCTAGAATGGTCTTGATCTCCTGACCTTGTGATCCACCAGCCTTGGCCTCCCAAAGTGCTGGGATTACAGGCATGAGCCACTGTGGAATCTGCAGTTTTAATGCAAAGCTGCTTCAAAATGTTTTGATGGACAATTATATCTGTCTTGGCATTTAAAACTCCCTTAGCAGGTCATTAGACCTGCTCCTCCACATCTCCCCAGCCTCTTTTTTTCCTAGTGACTTCTCTTGGCATGGATTGATAGAAATATCCCCAAATCTTTGCACACTTCAGAAACATGCTGTACCCTGAATACGTCTCACAAAGAAAATGTTGATAGACTTTGCTTCAGCCTCATAAAATGCTAACCTAAAAAAATTATGGGCCTGGGTCAAAAGAAGTATGTACAAAAAGTCATCTGGACTCTGTGCAAAGGATTGTTGACACAGAACATACTCTTCTTTTAGACCATCAGTGGGAGACTGGCTGGTCCCGAGCCATGCATAAATCTGTCCATGTGCAATTGGTAGCAGTTCCTAATTGTGGAAAAGGAGGGTGGGAACGGACTGAAGCAGAGGGAGCTGAGACTGGCAGGCAGGGCAGAGCCAGGAGGGAGACACCCAGAACTTGATGCCGCCCTTCCAAAAAGCCTCCACCAAGGGGCTGCACTGAGCATACATTACCACCTTTTCCGGAGCTCAGGAAAATGAGACCATAAATAATGACTAGGTATAGCTGAGTGCATTGTGGAATGGTTGGATATTGAGAGGAAGAATGTGTCCAGGCTAAGAGACGGGCAAGCAGAGCAGCATTTGCTGAATATGGTAAAAGCGGAGTGACCCAACTAATTTTTAGGAAAACTTCTCCTGTACCCCAGATATCCAGCCTGTGCTCTCCAGTAGGGGAAGAACATGAATACTCTTGGTTCTTGATGGGTAATACATTGTAAATAGCCTTGGATGGGGGCATTCTTACATGTCTGGAAGGCTAATTTTCAGGCACTGAGTTTACTCTCCAAACGTTTCCCTGTGAACTGTCTTTCTCGGGGTTGGAACACTTTGTGCCACCATTGGAAAGCCTCTTTTGTAAATTTTTACTCCATTATGTTGCAATTTTAACATCTCATGCTTTTGGCACTCGAAGCATTTTTATAATGGTCTTTGGTTTATTTTTGGCTCAGTTTTACGGCTCTCTGCCAGCCTCCAACTTCTGCTGTGTAGCTGACCCAAAATAGTTTCAAAGGCTCAGATGCAACTTGATATCAAAATTTTCTCCCCACATATTAAAGTTAGCCTTGTAAATGCTGAAGGCACTGAAAAAGTTTTCCTGAGTACCTTCGGCTCATGAGATGAGAAAGGCAAGTTTCTATGTCACTTGTAGGTAAATCCAAATAAAAGATGCCTCTGCGGTGAGGTGCTTTCTACAATTCAGAAAAAAGTTCCAGATGTATAGAAATTGGGTTGACATTTAAAGGGTTCTAAATATGCTCCATAACCAACTAGGCTGACGAGTGTCCTCATGAATCTTCACCATCTGATTCCTCGTGACTATATATTACTACTTCCACCACCACCAGCTAACAATGGTAACAATTATTCTCTGATTACTTTTAATGTGCCAAGACTTTTACCATCTACGATCTTGTTAAAGTATCTCATTAACTGTTTATAATTGGAACGATTTTCTCCACTGTTTTACAGATAAGAGAATTTGTGATTTAGAGCAACGATTTCCAAACAGGGTTGTAGAATTTCCTGGGGGGGTTTTCAAAAATCTCAATGCCTAAGCAGCAACCTGTGCCCATTGCATCAGAATGACTAGGGGTGGAAACCAGATATTAGTATTTTTAAAAAATATAAATGAAAAAGATGATTCTAATGTACAGTAGTTTCATATTTGGAAACCACTGGCTTAAACAGATTTAAGAGATTAGCTGAGAATTCCCCTGCTACCAAATGGTAAAACGAAGGGACCATTTGAGTCTAAACCTTGTACTTTTACTAATATGCCAGGATGCCTTTCGTGTTCCTGCAGGAAAAATTATAAAATTTATACAATAATGTAGTCTATGGACCCTGCTCTCAAGGGATTTATGGTCTGAAGAAAAAAATGATGTAAGTAAAGATCAAATCAGCATTAAGCGATGTAGCACTGGTTATGAACTCAGGAAGATGTGAGAGCTATTCAACTAGCCAAGGACATGGGATGGCTTGGATTTGGTGCCTTATGTAAAAGAAACACTGAAAAAAAGCCACTCTAACCAACAAAAGTTGAGGAGATCAGTTAAAATCAGAGGTAGAGATTAAAGAACACTGACAGCAATGATGTTAGCACAAGGGAAATGGATTCTTTGGGAAATTATATCATACATTCACTTATCAAATACTTTACTCATTATTATAGGCAGGGTGCTTTAGACATATTTAATGTCACAGTAACCCAGAGTGATGTTATCATCCCTATTTTACAGATTGAAAAACCGAAACTCAGTGTAGATAAAACTGGAGCTCACATAACTTAGAAGTCTCAGACTTGGAATTCACATTCAGATTTATTTAACTAATATTGATAAAGGCCCTACTGTGTGTCAAGGAGTGACATAGATGCTGGGGATATAATGGTGTATAAAATCTTAGTCCGTGATCTTATTGACCTTCATATCTAGTGAGTAAAACAGACATGAACCAAACTTGCATGCAAAACACATAAAAATGTAAATGTGTTCTAGTATATAAGGCAAGAAGCATAGTAGGTGTTAATTAGGCAATTAAAGGGAAGGAAACAGACTAAGGGAACAGCTCATGACATTTTTCTGTGTTAAAAGGAAACATGGAAATCAGAAGGAGATGAAAGAAGCCCCATGAAGGGGGAGCACCGGAAAAGAGGGTAAATCAAGATGAGGTTGGAGCTGGAGAGGTGGCCAGTGTTAGCTGTGGATGGTGGGAGAAGCTCTGGGAAGTGACATCAGACTCATGTACTGAAAGCGTCATTCTGGTTGTCTTGCAGAGAACGTTTTTCAGGAGGCCAGACTGGATTATGTCAGTGGCTGTCAAACATTTTTTGTAGGTGATTTCTTATAAGAAATACATTTTGTATTGTGACTCAGTATGCTCACGTACAGACACACATCAGCAGTTAAAGCGTCAAGACCTAAGCCTTTTTATGAATGAATATTTCTTTTATGTTTTATCTAGTCTATTTTATTTTTTAAAAAAAGGGCTGGTTGCCATCCACTTTATTTATTTCATAGTCTATAAATGGTATGCAGTTTTGAAGAATAGTGATTGAGGCCTGGTGTAGTGGCTCATGCCTGTAATCCCAGCACTTTGGGAGGCCGAGGTGGGCGGATCACCTGAGGTCAGGAGTTCAATACCAACCAAGCCAACATGGTGAAACCCCATCTCTACTAAAAACATAAAAATTAGCCAGGC
>NW_012102499.1:3753484-3783183 GCF_000951045.1 Mandrillus leucophaeus
TAGGAAGATGGCTTGATCCCAGGAATTTGAGGCTGCAGTGAGCTATGACTGCCCCTGCACTCCAGTCTGCGCGCGCGAGAGAAACAAACAAACAGAAAAAAACCACAAAAAACTGCGTGAGGTGACATAGCTACTAGTCTATTACAATGGTCTCAATGAGAGGATAATAGAGAATGAGATAAACTGATAGATAACAGGATAGGGAAGAGGAAAGGAAATCTATGAAGGATGACTTAGTTTTCTGGCTTGAGAAACTGCATAGATGGTTTCATAAATGGAGAAATGATACCTTAGAGGAAGACCATCCTTGGTGTGGGGGTAAATCTTGGGTTCAGCTTTGGACATTTTGGGTTTAGGGTACCATGGAGATACCTCTCAGGAGTTGTCTGTGGGAGAGGCCTGGTCTGGAGATACACATTTTTGTGCTTTCATCAGGTGATTGAGGGACAGTCCTAAGAGAGGCTGTCAGGAGACAGAGTATGAGTGAGAAGAGAAGAGCCAGCATCAAAGTTTGAGAAACTCCAAAATTTGACTGGCAGGTGGAGGAGGATGAACCTGTGAAAAGGATGAGAAGAATGGGCTGGTAGGAAAAAACAGACAGCTTGAAGCTGAGAAGAGAGTGCTTCAAAAAAGAAGCCAACAGTGCCAAATGCAGCCACACAGCGTCAAGCGGGAGAAGAAAGAGTCCGCTGTCTTTGTGAATATGAATGTCCGTGGTGGCCCTCCATAGAGCTGTTCTGATGGATTCATGGGGGTAGAAGCCAGACTGCAGCACTTTGAGGCCCTAGAAAGGCAGTGATAGACATCAACTCCCTGAGAAAGCATCCTGCCCCCTTGGTGAGAGGCCAGAAACCAAATGTACTGTTCAGAAAAGGCTTTTGTAGCAATGGAAGAGCTCCCAGCTTTCTGAATGGGTCCTGGGGCTCTGGGCTGCTCCCTTCCCTGTAGAGTCTTGGTTTCTTTGGTTACCACCAACTAAGTTAATTCTCCAACCCAAGCATAAGTCACGTGTTCTACCAATATGCGTGCACTTGTACAGGTGGGAAGTTTAAAGTAATGGATGCAAAAATCAGGGACACTGAGTATTGTATCCACTAACAGTGCTAGCTCCTGACAGAAGGGACTTTGGGCATCTTCCGTGTGTCTTACCACACACTGTACACTCCTGTGTGAAAGAAATAGAGGTACAGAGAGCTAAGGAAGTTGGCTCATGTGGCAAGGGCCAGAGCTGGGATTCCAATTGGAATCCTATTCTCTAAGACTTTTGGTTGCTGGTCAAAAGTCCAGAGGCACCTGAAGGGTTCTTTGTCCACCCATCATGTAGGGGTGTGGCTGTGCAGAAGGTTGCTTTGATTGCCTGTTGAAGAGGGCTTGACATACGTGGGCCATTTTCAACAATAGAACTTCTGTCTATGCATCTGCTCTCACAACCAGGACATTCCTCATCTACCCTCATATTACTGAACAGTTCACCATAATGGTGGCCTGTTCCACCTTTAGGAATGGATATTAGATTCACCTGAGCCGTGAAAGCAATATAAGACTAATAACACGGAGCAAATCAATAGGAAATAAGAGAATACGGACATTTATTATACATCATATTTTATCTTAGATATATCTTGACATCCTTGGAAATTTTTGTTCTCTCATTCCTTTCATAGTGGGAAGGTG
Source organism: Mandrillus leucophaeus (assembly GCF_000951045.1). Taxonomy (NCBI): domain Eukaryota; kingdom Metazoa; phylum Chordata; class Mammalia; order Primates; family Cercopithecidae; genus Mandrillus; species Mandrillus leucophaeus. The sequence goes on from NW_012102499.1 coordinate 3,755,159, forward strand.
AAGGTCTGATCTTGGAATTCTAGATGTTCTCATGTTCAAACAAACTGTCATTAATAAAGGCTACTGCTTACAATGCTAACTAAATGTCAGATATGTTACATACCTTTACTCCTCAGAACAGTCATATAAAATAGGTTTTTTGTGGTCTTTTTTTTCCACAAATGAGGAAACTGAGTCTGGGGTGGATTAAAATGGCTGCAAATTCTTTGCCACTTTTCTGTTAAGAATGGCTGTTTTCTCCCCCCCTTTGACCCTGAGTTGGCCCTTGTGGCTGACTTGACCAACAGCATGTGGCGGAAGGGACATCGCATGTTCTAGATCTAGTTTTTAAGAGGCCTGGAAGCTTTTGCTTTAGTTCTAGCTGCCATGTGAGAATTTCAAGTACCCTGAGACTGTTATGCTTTGAGGAAGCCCAGGCTAGCCATGTGGAGAGGCTACCTGGGGAGGGGGCAGAGGAAGACAGAGACAGACGGAGATCTATACCCAGCCAGCACTAGCTCATCAGTCATCTTAGCCTAGAAGTCATCCCGGACACATTCTAGCTTCATTAGAAACTGGGGAAAAAACCTGCCCCCAATCCCCTCACAAAACTGTGACTGTCAGTTAAAATGTGGGTCCCAAGCGTATGAACAGAGTTGAGCCATCCTAGTCATTTTCAGTTCTCAGTACTACTCTATTTGAGGCCACAGACATTGTAGAGCAGAGATAATCTGTCCCTGCTGTGCACTGCCCTAATTCTAGACTCTGCAAAACCATGACTATGGTAAGATGGTTGTTTTAAATTACTGAGTTTTGAGGTGGTTTGTTATGCAGCAATAAGTAACTTAAGCAGTGTTTCATTAAGCAATTTTGCCTGATGACAGAGGAAGGAGCCGAGTCTGGATTCAAACCCACATTTGCCTGATTACAGAGGTGGCCACTCTCTGCTACTTTGTGTGGTCCCTTCTTCTGGGACTTTTAGATTGGTGTTTAATTTTCTACTAGGTCTCCCACTAAATTTCTCTTAGTTTAAATCCTGGACACATAGAAGGGATAAAAAGATTTGTCCTTCATCATAACAATAAAAAGTTAAATTATAGGTGAAGAAGTTCTGAAGATAATGTTGTGCCAGCTTGTTAATTCTTTTTCCTAGACCTTGTTAGGAAAATAGGAGGGTCTGGAAAACCACCCTAGCCAGAACTTCATCCCTGCCCACTCCCACTTTTCAATTGTTAAAATGAAACTACTTTCCCTACTTCTTGATTTTTTTTTTTATGTTTTAAAATAAAGCATGATGAAGGTAATTCTGCCAGAGGAAAGAGGCAAAAGAGGATTTGTGGAAAACAAATGCATTACCCCCTATTCCAAATTACCATGAAGTAGGAACCTGTGGAGTCATTTTGTGGGATCTTTGGGAAATGGCAGGAATTCAGCTTACAGGATGAATAGGGGCTGTTCCTTTAGAAGACGTTCTGTGTTTCTGTGGTAGCAAATATACCATGTGATGATAGCCCTGTGAATAGCTGTGTTTATCAAATTCCAAAGCAAATACTCAAGTGAAACTCCACATGAAAGGCCAAACCACAAGCTGGAGGTTCCCCATGGCACTGCCAAATTTGCAAAAATGCCTGTGGTTTGTGTATGTGTGTGTGTTTGAATTACACATCTATTATAAATGCATCTATTTCTAGTGACTGCTACATAGAAGCAGAAGAAAGGCTTATCTCTTACCTAATGTTCTGATATCTGTTTATTATCTCATTTCTCTTACCTGATGCTGAGTAGGCAATGATGGGTAGACCTCATGAAGGTTTTGTTGTAGATCCAGCTTCCCTATCCATAGATGTATTGTGTTATGTAACTTCTAACTCTGGCAATATCTGGCAAGAAAGACATAAATATTGAGTTGCAGGGAAATGTTTAGTGTGTAAGCAGTAACTAGCTGATGCGTACATAGGTATTGTAGATTAGATAATTGTTTGGCAAATATTTACTTTATCCCCACTACCTCCATGGGAGGAGTATATTTCCCCACTCTACTGATGTGGAGTTGGCATTGTGATTTGCTATGGCTAATGGAATACATAGGAAGTGACAGTGTGTGAGTTCTGACTCCAGGCCTTAAGATGCTTTGCATGTGTCCACATGAACCTCTGGAAGCCTTCAGCTTCTTCCCTTGATATGAGCAACCGTCTCTCTAGTAAAGGGTCCAGAATGACCACTTGTGGAATAGAGTTATTCCAGCTGACTTGCAGCCTGAGGAAGAGTGTATTAGTCTTTTCTCATACTACTGTAAAGAAATATCCGAGACTGGGTAACTTATAAAGAAAAGAGATTTTACTGGGTCATGGTTCCATAGGCGATACAGGAGGCATGGCTGGGGAGTCCTCAGGAAACTTACAATCATGGCAGAAGGTGAAAGGGAAGCAGGCACATCTTCACATGGCCAGGGCAGGAGAAAGAGAGGGAGGAGATGCTACATACTTTTAAAAAATTATTTATTTATTTATTTATTTATTTACTTATTTATTTTGAGACCGAGTGTTGCTCTTTGTCCAGACTGGAGTGCAGTGGTGCAATCTCAGCTCACTGCAACCTCCGTCTCCTGGGTTCAAGCGATTCTCCTGCCTCAGCCTCCCAAGTAGCTGGGACTACAGGCATGTGCCACCACACCCAGCTAATTTTTGTATTTTTAGTAGAGACGGGGTTTCATTGTGTTTGCCAGGATGGTCTCCATCTCCTGACCTTGTGATTCACCTGCCTCGGCCTCCCAAAGTGCTGGGATTACAGGTGTGAGCCGCTGCGCTCAGCCTATACACTTTTAAACAACCAGATTTTATGAGAACTCTGTCATGAGAACAGCACTAGGGGGATGATGCTAAACTATTAGAAACTGATCTAATTGCCTAATACCAGGCCCCATCTCTAACACTGGGGATTACAATTGAACATGAGATCTGGATGGGGACACAGATCCAAAGCATATCACAGAGCCTTATGCTATAGTCACTGAGTTCTAGGTTGGCTTGTTACTCAGCATTATCGTGACGGTTGCTGATTGATATAATAAGTGTATTTCAACTTATGTGCAAATTTCTTTTTCCCTGAGCTTGTGCTTGTACATTAAGTTTGCTTTTATGGTTGCAAATTGGATGAAACAGTTAAAAAAAAAAACACCCCAATATATGAAAATCAAACCTTTGGTTTATTCAGAGTAGAGTTTGTGATGAGAAAGGATGGCTGTCATCTGAGGACAGGATAGAGGACTATGTGTAAGGTTATAGAATGGCTACAAACTAGGCAACTGGACAATTGGGCATGCATCACAAGGAAGATGGGGCAGTTTTTTCATTGCTAGGGATTGCATCTGTTATTTGAATTAGGTAAGTGGCCTGATTGGGAATATGCAATTGAGGAAGAGCCCTATAATGGTTCCTGGTGAAAGGGGAAGATAAGAGTATGGATTTGCTGCTGCCATGTGAAATTGATGGTCTACTGTTCTAAAATGTCTTGTGGGAAGGAAGAGAGCTTAATTTCCTTTAGAGGTAGTTGGATTCACCTGCTTCATGAGGCACTCACTGTATGGCTGACTCACTCTCCAGGCTTAAACCAACAGAATGACATATTTTCTGGGATGCCAACATTTTCCCTGGACCACAAGAGACCAGCAGAGGAAGAGTGGTCTGGGCGGACAGTCAACTCTGACCACATAACAACTCTGCCTTTTTCTTCAGATTGTATGTTCTGGAGGGAAACTGGCAAACATATTTGCCTTTTAGTGTGGACACATCAGCATCTTAGGAAACACATCCAGAATTCAGTCACAAACAAGAAATCCCTCTTCACAGCCCTTTTGGCTGCTGCCAGTCTCCTCGCTTTAGCTGAGTACCAAAGATAGACTGCCGAGCAAGTACTGTAGTACTTCTTTGTGAGGCTGAACTAAAATGTGAAAAAAATCAACCAGTGTTTACAGAATGACTCCCATGTCCTGGGGTAGTTGTTTTAAGTGACTTACTTCATTTGCTCCTCATACAATAACACTATGAGGTAAGTGTTATTGTAACCATTTTACAGATGAAGAAACTGAAACCCACAGTTAATCAACTTACTTCCGGTCACACAGCGATTTGGCAGAACTGTCTCGTTGACCCAGGTCTTTTGGTTCTCAATCCAGTCTTCTTTCCATAATGCCTGGAACTTTCCTACAATTTAATTTTTGGCTTAGAAGATACAATTTGGTAGAGAGATGGTGGCTGACTCTGTTAGATACAAATTGCGGGAATGTAAGGGAAGGCAGTTCAGACTGTCTCGTGGAGTGGAAACAAGACATCCTTGGAGCCCTTGTCAGGAGGATAGGTTAAGAAAATGTTGGGGACTTTTCTGTCGGCCTCCAACTTTCTTCAGAGCCTTGAACCTGTATTAGAATAGATATTTGCAGCAGGCAGAAAGAGGGCAGGAGTTTCGTCTGGCCTGTAAGCCTTTTTCTACTACCTGGTTATGGCAGTGAGAAGACTCCTGATATCTGGACAATGGTGACTTCTGTTTGATGAGAACCCATAATACTGCAGAAGCCATTCTAACTGTTAGTGTACATCTGTTTTCTGTTGGTACCTTTGGCAGTCTCAAAGCTGAGAAGGAGGAATGAGCAGACTGAAAATCAGAACAGGCTTTTATTATCAACTCTGCTGTGATTGTTGCAACTTACTTAGCATTCTTCAACTTTGCCTCTCTGTATTGCGAGGAGATTAGATGATATCATTGCTTCTTTCTTCTTTGTAGCAGCAAAAATATTTTTTTAAGATAACATCTGACGTGGAATCTTGAGATGTAATATAGATTCAACTCTTCTGGATGAAGCGAGGATTGGATTAGGTGCCCAATGTGGTCCGAATGTTTGTGTCCGCCCAAAATTCCTGTGTTAAAACCTAATTACCAGTGTGGTAGCAGGAGGTGGGGCCTTTGGGAGGTGATTAGGTCGTGAGAGCATCTCATGCAAGGGATTGGAGCCTTATTATAAAAGAGGCCTTGGAGAGATCCCCTTCTACCATGTCAAGACACAGCAAGAAGGTGCCATCTATGAACCAGAAAGTGGGCCCTCACCCAACAGCAAATCTATTGATGCCTTGATCTTTGACTTCCCAACTTCCAGAAGTATGAGAAATAAGTGTCTGTTGTTTATAAGTCACCCAATCTATGGGGTTTTGTTATGACAGTGTGAAGGGAATAAGACAGACCCAAACGAGGGGCTGTTTGGAAGCCCTTGAGTCACGTATGAGAAACCCAGGGCTTTGTGGATGAGATTGAAAACTGCTGTTCTGGGTGATCTCTTGGGTCTTTTTCAGAATTAATAGCATGGGATTACAGAACATGGTGGTCTGCATTGTCCTCTAACTGTCCTCCAGGGGTCGTTTCTTGGTTATTTCCAAATCTTCCAGCCTTGGGGAAGCATCCTTCATTATGTGTTTCTATATTTTTTTAATTGTCAAATGAACTGGCTCGAGCTTCTACCTGTAAGCTTCTCACCACGCTTTCCATCCATATCTGAGGCTTCTTAAGGGGTGTCCATATCTCGCAGTCATATGTTGCTCCAGTTTTCTGCTTCTGCTAACCACACATTTCCTCTTTTGCAGTTGTCTCTTTCTTCTGCCCATATCAGCTCAACATAAACAGCAGCTGCCTTTGGTTCTTTTCCAAGAACCACTCACATATGGCTGCATGAGCCTTGCTTTTGCTGAAGGTTGGCAATAATGGAGGGTTGGGGGGGTCATGGCACCTTATGCACGGCAAATAATTCAAAATTGGATTTTAGCCATCCCTGTTTTACATAGTCTCACAGCCATAGCTAGTACTGAAAATTTCTTTCAAGGTCATGCCCTCTGGGGCTTTATTCACCAGGGCCTTCTGAAACCCTCCACGACCCCACACAAGGCACAGCCCCAGCAGCTTGGAGCTCAGCCACCTGCAGTCTCTGGTGGGTGGTGAGGGGGACCAGGGAGTGTCAGATTTGGGGCCTGTTTTCTGGGTTTTCATTTCTGAGCAAACCCATATTAGGGGAAGGGGCTGGATTAACCAGTCGCCCCTCTGCTTTCAGGGTCCAGACAAGGCAGTCGCTGGGCAAGCGCTTTTGCTCTGGGGCGCTCCCGTGGCTTTGGAGGGTTTGGCCTCAGAAGCAGGTAGGGGGTGTTACTGGGCTGCATTTCCTACTGGCCGCCCTCCCTCTTCCGCTGGTCCTGCCTCTGCTCCCGCTTGGCTTGTTCTCACAAGGGCAGGTCCATTCTCTCCACACAGTTCAGCACCAGTGCCTTTAACACGGAGCCTCTGTGCTGCTGGTCCTGCAGCCCCCCGAGGACGATGTACAGGGAGCCCACCTGGGCTTGGAAGGGCTTCACCAACTTGGTACAGACAAGAACCTGGTGCCGATCAGATCCATGCTGAGCCATCAGTGTCACTCCGGACTCATCATGTCGTAGAGGTACAACCTGTCAAATGTTCTCAGTGTGACCCCACCAGGAACTTGGCTTGCACTGACCTCCCAGTGGAGAGAATAGGTCCTGGGTTTGGGCAGCATCACTTGCTCCTTCTCTGCCCCCTCCATCTGGGTTGCTGTTGGTCACGTGCCAAGGGGAAAATTTCCTTATGGAAAAGACTGCCTTCCAGGGTGCTGGGTTCCCTCACTGTCTGTACTTTCTTAGATCTCTCCTTCCTTCTGAGGCCATTCACTTCTCAGCTTTCTGTGCATGTCCCAATTCTCATTTTTTAAAGTAATAAAAAGGCATTTATTCTTCTCATTCTTCTACTGTTTTCTTCTAGACTACCACCATTGTTCTATCCAAATGGCTCATCAAAGTTTTTTGCTCGACAAAAGACAGTTCTGTTCTTACAAGAAATTCTGCCAAGATCCTTTAAAATAATACTGTCCCTCCTTTCTAATGGTTGGTCATGGAACTATTAATACATGAGGTGTTTCTTGATTTAGCTATAAAGCAGGTGTTTTCTTCCAAGCCTTAATTAAGAGAAATAAGATACCTTTAAATCGAAGATGGATAATTTGGATATTTGTGATTGTTCTGGAATTTTAAACTTTTATTACCTTTACACAAAAAGGAGAAAAAAAAAACAGTAAAGAACACCCATATTCTCATCACCTGTTGAACAACTTTCATCTCATGGAAAATCCTGTTTTATTTAACTCCCTGCTGCTACTTGCAGATGGATCATTTTGAAGCAAATCCAGGACATTGAATCATTTTATTCATAATTTTAGTATGTATCTAAAAGGTAAGGACTCTCTTAAGACAACGTAATCATGTTACCATTGTCGTAAGATTAATAATAATTCCTTAGTATCATCAAACAGCTAATTGGTGGTCAAATTCCCCAGATAGGCTAGAAATCTTTTTTTTAAACAATTGTTCAAATCGAGATTAGAATAAAGTTTGTCTATTGCAATTGGTTGATATGTCTCTCAATTCTCTTTTAATTTATAGGCTCTCTCTCTCTTTTTTTTTTTTTGCAATTTGTTAGTTGAAAAACTTGGGTCATTGGTCCTGTAGAATTTTCACATTCTTGATTTTGCATCCTCAAACTGTCATTTAGTGAGATTCTTGTTCCCCTACATATCTATTAGAAACTGAGTGATCCACAAGCTTCTCCGTATAAGTGGTGGTATCTACTTTCAGAAGGAGACATATATCTGGTTATCTCTCTTTTGGTGATGTTAGGAGCCATTAATGATCATTTTCTGCGTTCATTATTTTACCAGAGTTTGCAAAACTGATGATAATACAATTCAGTAATTCCTTCCTGATTTATAAACTGGAATACTTCTGTAAAGAAATATACTATTCCTCACTAACTATTTGCTTATCCTCAAGTATAGTTGGTATAGGAGAGGCGAAGTATTGCTTGATGCTTTCTTTTGATTCATCAGTTTTTGGAATATTAACTTAATTCCCTAACACTCTCCAAAGGTAACCAGTGAGTATTTATTTTAGAAACATAATGGTCTAATGCATTTAAACACATACAATGTGTTTTAATCCATTGCAGTTATTATTATTACTTTTTGACACAGGATCTCACTGTGTTGCCCAGACTGGAGTCAAGCGATCCTCTTGCTTCGGCTTCCTGAGGAGCTAGGTTATTTAAAAACTTTTTTTTTTTTTTTTTTGAGATGGAGTCTTGGTCTGCTGCCCAGGCTGGAGTGCAGTGGTGATCTCGGCTCACTGCAAGCTCCACCTCCTGGGTTCACGCCATTCTCCTGCCTCAGCCTCCCGAGTACCTGGGACTACAGGCACCCACCACCACGCCTGGCTAACTTTTTTGTATTTTTAGTAGAGACGGGATTTCACCATGTTAGCCAGGATGGTCTTGATCTCCTGACCTTGTGATCCGCCTGCCTCAGCCTCCCAAAGTGCTGGGATTACAGGCTTGAGCCACCGCGCCTGGCTAAAAGCTTTTTTAGAGATGGGATCTTACTGTGTCATTCAGGCTGGTCTCAAACTCTTGGCCTCAAGTGATCCTCCCACCTTGGCCTCCCAAAGGGCTGGAATTACAGGTGTGAGTCACCATGTTCAGCCCATTGCAGTGATGATTAATATTAAACGTTCACATTGTTCTATCTTTGCCACTGTAATGCTTTTCAAATTGGCTCCTGGACCATTTTGACAATTACAATAGCATGTCATAGTTTTCTTGCTTTCTAGTTTGGCAAAATGTTCCAGGTTCATCTAGAATGGGCCATTTCTTCAAATATAGCTGGTTCCTTTTGGTGGGAAAAGGTATTTAGAAACCACAATCTGAGTGTTAGAGTACTTATTGCTACTAGAATGCTGATTATTTCTAAGCCTTTTCAATGGACACAGCTAGGAAATGCATTTGTGTATTTTTTAATGAGAAAATACATCTTAAGTTTATACTGGTATTTCAAATCGATATTTAGAATCACCAAGTTTTTATTTAACTTGAAAATTTCTTGTTTCTCTTTGCTGAAAATCTTGTATCCTAATGATGTATGTATCACTGGGAGATATATATATATATATATATATTTTTTTTAAATTTTTAGCCTATATAAATTTTTATGAGTACATAGTAGGTGTATATATACAGTTTTTTGAGATAGACCTTGCTGTGTCACCCAAGCTGGAGTATAGTGGTGCAGTCTCAGCTCACTGCAACCTCCATCTCTTGGGTTCAAGTGATTCTTCTGCCTCAGCCTCCCGAGTAGCTGGGACTACAGGTGCACGCCACCACGCCTGGCTAATTTTTGTAGAGACAGGGTTTCATCATGTTGGCCAGGCTGGTCTTGAACTCCTGGCCTCAAGTGATCCACCCGCCTTGGACTCCCAAAGTGCTGGAGTTACAGGCGTGAGCCACCGTGCCTAGCTGTAAGTGTATATATTTATGGGATATATGAGATGTTTTGATATAGGCATGCAATGTGGAATATGCACATCATGGAGAATGGGTATCCATCCCCTCAAGCATTTATCCCCTAATGCTATTAACATGATTATTTCTTAGTTTGATCTTATAAATAATATTTTCAGAATATTAAATTTAATATGATTACAAACAATGTAATGACTTGTGTTCATTTGGGCTGTTATACTAAAATACCATCAACTGGGTAGCTTATAAGCAACAGAAATTTATTGATCACAGTTTTGGAAGCTGGCAATTCAAGGCACTGGCAGACTTGATGTCTGGTGAGGGCCCACTTCTTGGTTTATAGACTGTGCCTCTCATTGTGTTCTTATATGGTGGAAGGGGTAAAGAAACTCCCTTGGGCCTCTTTTGTAAGAACACTAATCCCATTCACTAGGGTGGAGCCCTGATCATTTCCTAAGGTCCATCCTTTTAATACCATCACATTGAAGTTTAGATTTCAACACATGAGTTTTGGGAGACACAAACATTCAGACTCTAGAATTACTAAAAATAGTTTCCAAGAAGTTCTTTTTGTCCTTCAGGTATATTCATCTAAGAACGTGCAGTCTGATTTTCATGCTTTAAAATCACTTGAAATAATTTTTCTCTCTATGTTAATGTTACCACTTTAGTACAAAATCTAGGTTAATTTATTTTATCTTGCTTTAAGTTTTTAGAAATTTTTCGCTTAAAATTTATTTTGTACTCTTATAAAATACATACCGCATTCCAAAATCAAATAAGTCCAGCATCTACTTCATCCCCTTTACCCTGTCCGTACCCTACCTCTCCACATTGCTTTGTTTTTAGAGGTGTGTGTGCACGCACGTGTGTGTATTTATATTCTCTTTCTTCCTTGGATAAATGACATCATTGCATGCATACTTTTCTCCATTTTGCTTTTCTCATTTAACAGTGTTTTCGGAGACATCTGCATAGTGATATAGAAAGATACTCTTTATTCATTTTTACAGCTGCACAGTATTACATCATATTACATTGTATGAATGTATTTATATTTAGCTAGTTTCCTATTTATGGATATTTGGATTGTTTTCTTTTTTTTTTGCTATTACCGATTGTACTGCAATAGCTATATAAATACGATTTTTAATATTTTCTGATTAACAATAATGAAGCTAATATATTGTTTGAATGTATTTCTGGAAGTAGGTTTGCTCGGTTAAAGGGTAAATATATATGAAATCCTGATGGACATTTCTAATGGTTCTCCAATGGAGTTGTGTCATTTTGCATTTCTACCAGTATGGGTAAAAAATAGTATCTCAGTGTAATTTTAATTTGAATGTAAAAGAAGTTTGAAGAAATCCAGAAGCTTTTACAGTTGTGAGAATTAAGGACCGTCTATCTAGAAAGTCTTCAAAAGTTCACTGTCTAGAGTTGAGCCATTTCTTGTTTATGAGGAGTGGACATCCAGGTTTCCTATCCTGGCTTTCTTCCACCTGCTCACCACAGGTACAGGTGAACAGTACAGGCATGCCACAGAGGTCTTTCTGTATCACCTCTGAGTCAGGACTGGTGGTTTAAACATATTTTTTTCTTAGTTTTATTGTAAATTGAGATTTTTCTATAGATAGACCATTCTGTTAAATGCTTTTGCCTGCGGACTTGATTTTGTTAGATGTTTTCAATGATAAAATTTAGATTGATTTGGGATTTGAAAACCTGACATATCTATGTGTTTACCTATCCATCTGTCTATCCATTTATCCACCCTAGCTATAGCCACAATGAATTGAGGTGGCCTATACACTATGAGTGAAACAAGATTTTTAAAAGGAAATATCAGGGTAAAAGTTTAAAAGTGTGGTAAAGGGGTAGAAAAATAGGGAGAAAAATAAATCATGAAATTCTAAACTGAAAAAGCCATGAATATAAGCTGTGATTTTCAACATGTAGGCTCACAGTAAAACACAGTACATTATGTAACTCTCATTGTATAATGGTAACAATTGTACCAGCTCATTAGAGAAGAGGTACAGTATTTTTTTTTTTTTTTTTTTTTGAGACGGAGTCTCCCTTTGTTGCCCAGGTTAGAGTACAGTGGCGCAATCTTGGCTCACTGCAACCTCCGCCTCCTGGGTTCATGCCATTCTCCTGCCTCAGCCTCCCATGTAGCTGGGACTACAGGTGCCTGCCACCACGCCCGGCTAATTTTTTGTTGTTTTAGTAGAGATGGAGTTTCACCGTGTTAGCCAGGATGGTCTCGATCTCCTGACCTCGTGATCCGCCCGCCTCAGCCTCCCAAAGAGGTATAGTATTGAAGAAAAGTTAAGGCTGGGTGCAGTGGCTCATGCCTATACTCCTAGCACTTTGGGAGGCCAATGCAGGAGGATTGCTTGAGCCCAGGAGTTCAAGAACAGCCTGGGCAACATACTGAAATTTTGTCTCTATTAAAAATAAAAAAAATTAACCGAGTGTGGTGGTATATGCCTGTAGTCCTAGCTAATCAAGAGGCTGAGGTGGAAGAATCACTTGAGCCCAGGAAGTCAAGGCTGCAGTGAGCTATGACCATGCCACTGCATTCCAGCCTGGTGACAGAGTGAAAACCTGTTTCAAAAAAACAAAAAAAGAAAACCAAAAACCACAAAAAGTTTGGTTGGAAGTTCTGTTTCTAAACCATGGCTAACAAGCTTGTTACAGTCAATCTTCATATACATACATACATGTTACATACATATGCATATATATGTTTGTGTGTGTATTCATCTGTTTGAAGTTTTAAAATATTGTAAGGCTACAAAAAAAAAAAAAAAATCCACAAAACAAAAAAACCAGCAGTGAGGATTTGCAGGCCAACGTTCCCAGAAAGTAAGGAAGGACAGAGAGGACATTTGGCCCCATGTGACTTTTCCAGTAGAGAAATTTGCTGATTTGCAATTAGTAATGGAGAAGCCAAGAGGCTGAGCAGAAATTTAAATATTCTTTTGAGACTAGGATGAAATAATTGGAACTAAAGACCTGCCAAGGAAAAAGGGTCTTAGTAGTCATACCAGGTTTTCATTTGGGATTCTGCAGAACCAAATCTTAAAAATAAATAACCTGGGCCGGGCGCGGTGGCTCACGTCTGTAATCCCAGTACTTGGGGAGGCCAAGGCAGGCGGATCACGAGGTCAGGAGATTGAGACCATCCTGGCCAACATGGTGAAACCCCATCTCTACTAAAAATACAAAAAAATTAGCCGGGCGTACTTGGGAGGCTGAGGCAGGAGAATGGCGTGAACCCGGGAGGCAGAGCTTGCTGTGAGCTGAGATCATGCCACTGCACTCCAGCCTGGGCAACAGAGCGAGACTCCATCTCAAAAAAATAAATAAAATAAAATAAATAAATAAATAAATAAATAACCTGAAAATAGATCATCCACCGCAGGGACTGCATTTCAGCTCTGATTATCTCCATCCTTGATGCATTAAGAAGATCTTTCTTGTACCCTGGCAGAAGCACACGTCTAGAAGAGAATACATTTGTAATACCTATCACTGTTAAGAGAGTTGTATCCAGAATGTATTGTAAAACACAAAAATTACAGACAATCCAATAGAAAAGTGGGCAAAATACTGGAACAGGCACTGTTCATGAAAGAGGATCAAAATAGCCAAGAAACAGATGAAAAGGTTAACAATCTCACTATAATTCATCATAGAAATGCAAATTTAAATCACAAGCATATACTACATACCTGATAAAATGGCTAACACTAAAAAGTTTGAAATATCAACAGTTGGTAAGAGTATAGAGCAACTGGAACTTTCTTATAGAACTGGTGAGAATATGAATTGGTAAAATGCTTTAAAATACTGTTTGACAATATCGACGTGGGCTGCACATTCACACGCCCCTATGACCCAATAATTCACACCCAGGTATAAATTGGGCGACAGAAGTTGGCAACAGAAGCATACATATGGTCCTCTAAAAATCACATAAAATGTTCATAGTGGCATGATTTATAATAGCTCCAAAGTAGAGACAATCCAAATATCCACCAACAGTAGAATAAACTGTGCTGTATGTGTACAAAGAGACATTACAAAACAATGAAAAAGGAACTACTGTTACAACACAGATGAACTTGACAAACATGTTGCATGAAATAAGCTAGACACACAAAAATACATACTGATTTATATAAAGTTTAGAAATATACAATTCTGGCCTGTGGTGTTAGAGATTAGGATAGTGGCTAATTTTGGGGAGGAGGCAGGAGCTGGGAATTGAAGCAGGGATGTTGAAGGCCTTGGGTATTGGACATGGTCTATTTCACAACTCGAGTGTCAATTACATAGGTGTGTTCACTTTGTGATTTAGCTATACACTTATTTGCACTCTTCTGTAAGTATATTATACTGCAACAAAAAGTTCATGTAAAGGAAAATTCTAAATGAAGATATCTCTCATTGGACTTCATTTCCTAATCACTGTTTTAAATCTACAGATTACGCTATTGACCCCAACATCTTCTAAAAAAATCACCTGTATTTATCAAAGATATCAAGTGGAAAAAGATGTAGAAAGTTAAGAATCCATAATAGAGACCCCAATAGCCAGAAAAATGTGAGCCAATTGGGGATAGACGAAGATTCTAAGGAAATAGAACAGTAACAGTAATTCAGTTGAGTTTTCATAGACATGTATTTAACATCAGGCCAAAAATAACATTGTTTTTTAAAAAAATTTATTACATTAAAAGTGACAAAGATGTACTTACTGCAGAAAATACAGGAACATATAAGAAAAGGAAAAATAACCACATGTAACCAATAATCTTGTCACCCTAAAATAATCTTTATAAACGTTTTGTCGAATGACCTTTCATTTAACACTCTCTTAAAATACATTTACAAAACTTGAATTTGACTTACAAAATTTTTTTTTGCTTATGTCCAATCACATGTGCACTTAAACAGTGCCTTCTGTTTATCTAAGTTATCTAAACAGAACAGGGACAATCAGCTGTGATGAACTATGAAGCGAAGACCTGGCTGCTGTGAGCAGAGAGCAGCCACAGAGAAATGGAATGAGGGACTGTCTCTATCTGTAATCAGAAGACAGATCCCCCTTAGAAAAACATTTTTCTCCACTGTTCAAGTCTTATAATTAAACGTTTTGGAGGGCAGTCATCAGGTAGGTAGGGAATTCTCGGAATCCCCAGAAAATAGCTTCATTTATTTCCCCCACATTTCTGCATTGTAGATGACAAGTAAGGCAGAACTGGGTGGCATGAAAAAGAAATGGACACTTTTGTTTGCGTGCCGACTCTGTAAGGATATAGACAGTGCCTGCTCACAGGGCAATTTTCTTTGGCATTTTGTCTGCTTTGGAATCTTCCTTTCTGTTGTGTTGTGTTTAAATTGTAGGGTGCACGCCGCAGTCATTGCCTACCAATCCCTGAAGTTTCCAGAGTGTGGGGGAAGTTTAATCATATAAAGCCCAGTGACATTTAGGGAGCCACACTGTTCAGACATTCTTATCGCTTTCCTCCACCCATCTCCTTATCCAGGGCACACGGTAACTTGAGATCTGCACTTGAGCAGTCTTTCCTGTTCACACCTGCTCAGCCCTGTCTGGGCACTCAAGTTTGAAGGGAGGGATGTCTGCAGAAGCACCAGCAAGCCCGTGGGAAGCTCGCTTGTGAGGATACTTCTTTAAGGTCCCTAGGCAAGGGGACTGAGTTGCAATAAAAAATGTATACCTGTAAAGCACTTCAAAAAACTCTGACAAAATATATGAATCATGAAATTTACCTTTTTAGCTATTTTAAGTGTTTAATCCAGTGGCATTAAGTGTATTCAAGATGATGTGCAACCATCATCTTGAAACATTCTGAAATTTTTTCATCCTAAAAATTTCAGAATTTCAGAAAAATTCTGAAAGTTTTTCATCATCCTAAAAACCCTATACCCGTTAATACCACTTTCCATTCCCATGTAAGCCATCACCCTTCCCAGCCTCTGGAAACCACCAACCTGGTTTCTGTGTCTATGGATTTGATTATAAAGGATATTTCATAGAAATGGAACCATACAATCAATATGTGGCCTTCTGTATCTGGCTTCTTTCACTTAACATGTTTTTAGGGTTCATGCCTATTGTAGCATATATCAGTATTTCATGCCTTTTTTATGGCTAATATCCCATTGTATGGATATACCACATTTTGTTTATCTATTCATCCGTGATGGGCATTTCGGTCGTTTCCACCCTTTGGCTACTGTAGATGGCACTATTATGAACATTCATGTGCAAGTAGTTGAACACCAGTTTTCAGTTCTTTTGGGTGTATATCTAGGAATGGGATTGATGGGTAATTTGGTGATTCTATGTTAAACTTTTTGAGGAACTGCTAACTATTTTTCACAGTTTTAAAGAACTCTTAAGGCTGGAAATGTTCAACACTGATGCCCACCTCAGCATAAGTTATTAATAGAAACCTAATAGAAAGTAGTTTCAAAGCTTTTCTTCTTCCTATTCTAGTTCCCTTCATGCTTCCCAGTATTCAGTTTCTTCATTTTGTCCCCTGAACTCCAGAGTTTTTCCCGAAGCAAACTGTTCTGGCCTACTTTTTTCTTTGCTGACTGCTATCTCACCATCAAACTTACCTTGTCATATTATTTCATGGCACTTAAAAAGAACAAATTCATTCTGTTGTGTTTGGATACTTAATGAGGGATTACTGCAGTGGCTCTGAAGCTAGGATTAACATTAGGTCTAAGATGATTTTCCAAAGCAACACTTATTTCTGGATTCCTTACTGAATCACATGTTCTGGAAGGGGAGGCTCTGTGTGTGTATTTTCATTGATTCTTTTCCACACTTTTATTTAATAATCAGTCCAGTTTGCCTGTAATCTCAGCACTTTGGGAGGCCAAGGTGGGAGGATGGCTTGAGCCCAGAAGTTTGAGACCAGTCTGGGCAACATGGTGAGACCCTGTCTCTATAAAAAATAAAAAAATTAGCCAGATGTGTGCCTGTGGTCCTAGCTACTAAGGAGGCTGAGGTTGGGGGATTGCTTGAGCCGAGGAGGTCAAGGCTGCAGTGAGCCGCGATTGTGCCACTGCACTCCAGCCTGAGTAACAGAGTGAGATCTTATATCAAAATTAATAAATAAATAAATAATAAAAATTTAACAATCAGTGGATTAATATGTTGCCTACATAATTTACCATGTTAATAGGAGTGTTCAGGGTATAATGCTTCATTCTAAAAGTTAGGACTATTGATAATATTTCTGGCACTAAGGCAGTAGATAGAAAAGAAAGTTTGACATTTTGGAGCAGGAGTGGGCCTTGACATTACTTACTTCACACTGAATAAGGATCTGGTGGATTACAGGACTGATTCATCATGATTTTATGAGCATTTTGCTGGTTGCAGCTGAAAATAAGCTTCCCCCTTTGGAAAAGCAGACTCCTGAATCATGCAGAGTTGGTATAAAGGAATAGAGTGGGTAGATGGGAAACTGTTGCAATTTGTTTAGTATGAAACAGATTCGGGAACTAGAATTAATTACTTGAGTGTGCTTATAGAAGAGAGAATACAGCTAAGTGGAAATAGGCTGCTTTGAGAAACCAGAAAAAAAAATGTGTATTCAAGACTTCACTATGTTATGGCTCTTTCACTTGTTGACCAATTGAGATGATATGTAAGCGTGGGAATTGGCTGAGAAACTGAGAGGGTGTCATTAGGAGTCAAAAGATGAGATAGAATCCTGTAATTTTTAAATTTAGAGTTTTGTTTATTTGGCATTACTTGGATTCTTCATTTGTGCTAGATACCTACCTTCAATAACTTGTCTTATTGTAAACATTTACCTTTATATAAACACTAATCTAACATTTTCCATTGACTTCCTATTCTAAAACTGGTCATTCTTAAATGGTCACGCACGCTCCACCACTTGCTGGAAGCATTTATTATGAGGCTTTATTTGCAAGGAGGAAACTTTAAGAATGTGATAAGCTGCAGTGCCTTAAAGCTTAAGACACCACATCCTGACCCTTGTTCCCATTGTGTCTCCATCTCCAAATCTATACAGCGGAGATCATAGGATGAATATCTCAGGATAGTTTAAAGATGACTCAGTTAATAATTTGTGAAGCTCACAGGAAATTACATATTTCTTTATTATGGTTATGAGCACAAGAAAAAAATTGCAGTACTGTCTCCTTTGAACACATATCAGACATACTTCTAAATATATTTAATATAATTCAGGATATCAGTCAGTTGTTGCTCAGTTGTTATCCTAGGCTTGGAAAACAGGTGTGTTTTGCTGACAGTGCTGCCAAATTCACACATGGGCTGAGATATGAATAGTGGTGCTAATTACGCTTTGCAGAACTGGTAGCCAATTAATGTAATAAGAGAGTCCCACTAAACCACATCAGCCATGCTAAAAATAATATCATCCCAGTGGTGACTGATATGCTGATTTTATTTGCCTGCTGAGCTACCACAAGAGTATATTATGTTTTCTGACTTTACCTGTTACTGAAATTAGAATGGAATAAAAACAAAATTGAAATATATGAAGAATGTTTTCTACAAGACATGTTTTCAAAATCTAGGTTCAATTACTTCGTTTCATACACTGGAAAGGAGGGGTTACCTGGTTAAATCCCATAATAAATAAGACAGTTCAATGCCACAAACAAATAGGTACTAAATAAAATATTTTCTTGCATATATTAATTTAGACATTTACAGCTTGACAGATGAGCAGGCTGAACTCTTAGAATCTGAAATGTATGAGTGTCCTCTTTGTCTTGACCATTTAAGCAGTCAACATACCTTCACCTATAAAAGCAAACCACAAGCCCAAATGTATGTTCCAGGGCTATGTTTTCCAAACAGAAGTAATATACAGGCCTACTTTAATGGACAAAATTTTCACTCATTCTGCCCTTAGTAAATGAGTTGATACCATTTTAAGATAAGGGTACTTGTATCTCTGCAAATGTAACTATGTATAAGCTTGTTATTCTTTTTTTTTTTTTTTTTTTTTTGAGATGGAGTTTCGCTCTTGTTGCATAGGCTGGAGTGCAATGGCATGATCTCGGCTCACCACAACCTCTGCCTCCTGGGTTCAAACGATTCTCCCGCCTCAGCCTCCTGAGTAGCTGGGATCACAGGTGCCACCACGCCTGGCTAATTTTGTATTTTTAGTAGAGTTGGGGTTTCTCCATGTTGGTCAGGCTGGTCTTGAACTCGTGACCTCAGGTGATCCACCTGCCTCGGCCTCCCAAAGTGCTGGGATCACAGGCCACCATGCTTGGCCTTGTTATTCTTATAGATAGAAAACAATGATAAAATCAAAACTGATTTACAAATTAAATGTTAAGAAAATTACTAAACCAATGAAATCCAAATTCTACACCGATTTAAGAAAACATAGCTGCTGACCCCAGTGCAACTCCAAGTCTTCAGTTTTGGTATCATAAACTCAATCTTCCTGTTTGTTTAGTCGGACCATTAAGAAATCATCATTCACCACATTTCACTTGGCTTTCAATTGGCACATGTGTGTCATCTTTATACTAATTCCCCCTCAGCTTTCTCTACATTAGCCCATGTACATTAAATAGTATCACTTGATGATGCAACAGGAAAATGAAAGCACAGACACTAACATGAAGTGGAAATACTCACTTATAAGGTGGTTATCCATGTGGTCCCAAGTATATTTCATACATTTTTTAGCTTATCATCAAAATAAATCACAAAATTAAAAAAAATTCTATTCTAAGGACTTCCTGCCTCCATTGTCCTTATTTTTCTGGGTTTAGAAGTTTAATGCTGCAACATGACTTCAGCACCCAACTTTGACCCCTTCAGATTTTGTAGTTTCCTAGAAATCACATCTAGCATTTTGGACTGATGAATCCCATCATGGATTTCAGCTTTTCTGACTCCTGTAGCCAGAAAAGAAACAGAGAATAGGTTGAGTAAGAAGTGACACAGAAATATTCCTCCCACCATTCAGACTTTCTTCTGTTCATTGCAGTCTACTGGGAAGGCCGCTCATCATCTCCTAGATGGATGACATCAACCATCATTTCCCTGCCTTCCTCCTCATTCCCTCTTTTTCACATTGCACATGACCGTCTGACCAATTGCTCTAAGCTGTGTGTTGATAAGGATGATCACTTATTCTCAGTTGCTCACCAAAGAGTTTAAACTCTTTATTCATGCTTTCAAAGCTCTTCGCCATTTAACCTCAACTTACCTTTACCTCCCAAGCACCATCACCCCCTACAGTACACCATGGTCCAGCCAAATTGGATCGCTGTATGTTCCCTGTGCTTTTCTACTTCTGCCCTTGCTCATGCCATTCCGCCTGCTGGTCATGCCTCATCCCCCATCTGTGCTTTCTGAAATTTGACTCGTGGCTTAGTGCCCAACTCAGATGCTTCGCCTCTGTGGCGAAAGCGTTTCCTGACCATGCCTGCTGGACATGATTCTCCCTTTGAGATTCTAGAGTACTTGGTCCTTCTCCCCATGGCCCCAATTTTATGTGGCCTCACATTATGGCCATTGTGTGCATGGCTTTTCTATCTGTCCTTGTAGAATGTCAAGTCAGGAACCGCACCTAACTCACTTTCCATTCTCCTCACTGTCTAGCCCAATGCTTTTGGCATAGGAGAAACTAACTACTATTTTCTGTGTAAGTAGAAAACTGAAAATCACAATTCTAGAAGAGGTATGAGTAGACAGTTTAATATAGTTCTAAGTAATAGATGGTATTTTACCTTCAAAAGCAGCAAATCAACTGGAAAAGTCTGATAAATTTTTCCAGGTTTCAGGCCTGGAAAATAACAGATAGTTATTTTCATTCGTGATCAATAACAAATTTAACAATTTGTTCAAAGGTAAAAAACGATCATTATAAGGGATGGGCAGCACTTCCCACTCACAAAATGAGAAGAGATATTTTATGCACATGCAGGAGATCTAATGAGAAAACAAAGCAATGGCCCAAGAATGTGGTCCAACAACATGTTATTAATCATCTAGAAACTACGTTTACAGAAAACAGCTGACTTTGGGGATGTATGCCAAAAACGCCTGTACTTTTCGGCAATCATTTTTTGCTGCCAAGCTTAAAACATGAATAACGAATTCACATCAGTTCAGTTACCTCACTGACCTACTTTTTACTATTTATTTTCTCTCCATGTAACATATATTAGTGGGAAAATGAAAATACATAGAGATACAGTCTTCTACTAAACTCTGACATGAAGCTGAGGTCAAACTTATCATTTGGAGAAATGTTTTGGGTTTTAAATAAATAATTTTCTTCTACTGTCCCTATTAGTATCAACATGTTTATGAATGGGCACATTTTTCCTCTGGTGGTGGTTATTTTCAGTTGAGTCTAAATATATTGCTTTCTCCTTGTTACATCACTATTGGTTGCCAAATTGATGATAATAAATTTATCAAAAGAAGGTGCCTGCCACGTAGACATTCTTAGGTATGAGAAGGGCAACACAGTAAGAATGTCTTAGTCATGACAAGGGCTGCCTCTTGAAGCTGCCATGTGACTAACCCTAGTTGACCAGGGAATCTGCAAGTATGCAAATGGCTGCTTGATTCCTGGGAATCTGACCATCGTCAGTCAAAGGTTACTGCAGTTCTGGAAGCAGTGTGAGTAGCACACTGTATTGGTGAGAAACACATTGTTTTGGGGACAGTGTGGTATCCCCCAAGAAGCTGCAAAAAATGGGAAAAATTCTGTCCTCCGAAAGTTAAACTTTAAGCTCAAGGGACAGTAGCAGTGATATGCAGAATCGTGAGAGGGACAGCTTTCCCTCCAGGACTGACTAGTTTAGTGTCATAAATATGCAAAGAAACAAGACTTGCCCGCCAGAAAGAGAGGACGTTTTGTCATTGAGGGATGTACCAGTGAGACACGCATTGGCTGTACCTTTCCAAGTGCCATGTGGGAAGAGAACATCCCAGTCAGTGGGTGTTTACTTTAGTATGCTGGTTGCAGTGGGTGTTTAGTATGCTGGCTAGCAGCACTGGCAAAGCCCCTGGTCAGATTACCCCTAATTTAGTAATTTAAAGAGTTGTAGCTAGAGCACTTTGGGTCCTATTGGTAAAAC
The DNA here is from genome assembly GCF_000951045.1 of Mandrillus leucophaeus. Lineage (NCBI taxonomy): Eukaryota > Metazoa > Chordata > Mammalia > Primates > Cercopithecidae > Mandrillus > Mandrillus leucophaeus. The sequence continues at coordinate 3,776,702 of NW_012102499.1, forward strand.
TGCCTCTACTGGCAGCTGCAGACACCTGGGCATCTTTACCTGATGCTCTTTGCTTTTGATTCACTGGCTCTTTGCTTTTGATTCACTTGGTAGATGCCTTCCTTCTGAAGGCAAATCCTTTTTCTTAATATAAGGAGATGTGCACATTTTGCTTGCAAAAGAATTCTGGTTTCTGTGGCACATATTTCTTGAGTCAAAATTAAATTTGGTAACTCCTGACTTGGGTTAAAGTAAACGGATCTGTCTCCCGTTTGAGGCTGTAAAGCTGAGAGTGAGTCTCTGAACTGCGATCAAGCAAATCCACAAAGGAACTGCCATCTTGCGAGGCTGCCCAGAAGTTTAGCCAGATGGAGGCAGGGGGGAGTGATTGTTCTGAGCACATTCTCTGAAAGTGGAACACGCGGGGCCCACGCGTTTGGACGTTTGTGCAGTTTGCTCACTGCGCAGTGAGTGAAGCTGCCACCCGGCCTCTGCCTAGTTCTCAAAGCTGCACTCCCCAAGCAGGTCCACTTGGAGGAAGGGGCTTTTTTATTTCCAGTTTGCAGAAAGAGTTTGGTTTTGAATTAGAGTCCTTATAGTGATTGCAATACTCATGAAAACTGTTTCAGGGCAAGCTGCTTTATGCATGTATTTAGAACCTCACAGGTCACGCCCTAGACCCTGAGCAAGGGTCTCCAAATATGTGGATCATTCCTCATTACCAGGACAAAATTAAAAGTGTGCAAATATATACATATATATACAGTAAAAAGGAAGAAATAATAAATGTAAACAGAAGATCTTGTGAATTCACTTTGGAGATCAGAAGATCACTAGAATAGGGAAGATGGTTAAAATGGGCCCCTTTTTGTCCTACTAATACATTCAAGAAAAATTGTGTCTGCACCCACTGAGAGATTCATCTTTTCTACTACCCATCCCACTGCATCACCCTAAACTCGGAAAGTCTTCTACTAGTCTATCTCAAATTCTAGTCACATCAACCTAACTTTTTTTTTTTTTTTTAAGATGGAGTTTCACTCTGTCGCCAGGCTGGAGTGCAGTGGCGCAATCTTGGCTCACTGCAACCTTCGCCTCCTGAGTTCAAGCAATTCTCCTCCCTTAGCCTCCTGAGTAGATGGGACTATAGGCACATGCCACCATGCCCAGCTAATTTTTTTATTTTTAGTAGGACAGAGTTTCACCATGTTGGCTAGGGTGGTCTCCATCTCTTAACCTCATGATCCACCCGCCTTGGCCCCCCAAAGTGCTAGGATTATAGGCATGAGACACTGCCCGGGCAACCTAACCTTTTTAAAGACACCCAATATTCTTCACAATAATGAATTCTAACAATTGGTATTTAGATAGGATTATAGTCTTGACTATCTTTAAGCAATTAAATCAATTAACATTATACATTTTAAAGAGCTTAATTTGATAATTTCAAACATCGTACTGATAATTTTATTTTTGCATTTCTAAAAGGTACCCTCGGAGCCTACTGCAAAGATAAAGATTAATAAGTTTCTGAAAATGCCACTGCCACTACTTACAATAGCTATAGTAATGTATTTTATCTTTTAACTGGCTTTAAAAAGAAGCTCAACTGACCAAGTCTATTGCAGAAATTGGTCATTGAGACAAATACTTCCTGCTCCATGACAGGTTTCCAGAAGTTTTGCTTTATTATCTTTGATCACTTTATCTGGTTGTCAGTTTAGGGTATTTGGTGATAAAACTCCACTACTTTTCTCGTCTATCTCTGCATTTTTATAGCATTGGCACCAGACTCTGTCTGGCAGAGCAATTCCATGGAGAGGATCAATTAGCCTGGTTATGACTCCAGAAGGTCTGTTCAAAGAGACAGAGCTCTGTATAAATAGGGTTAACCCCTCAGAAGTTACTGGAACGTCAACACTCACTCTGTATCTTACTGGAATGGTGTTCTTAGAGGCCAAAGGAGTGTCCTTTATATACACAGGAAATTTTCACAGGAAAATATTTCTTGTTTCTTTGGAGAAAATGATTTCTTGGGTTAGTATGATAAGGAAAGTGAAGGAAGTACAAGGAAGAGTATCTTTCTATAGACTCTTGTTATCTGTTGAAGGAAGTCCTACCTTTTGAATACTTACTAATGACTGATAGTTGACGTGCACTGCTGAACTGTGGCCATTTTGGTTGCCCTCTTCCACTCTATGCTCAGAACTACTTTTAAATATACCTCTTATACCTCCTTAGACACATAGAAATCACACACACAGATTAAACAGACACATAGAAATCATAATTTTTAGGCAGTTACATATCATGAGAGTCAAAGGGCGGATTCTCATCGATTTAACTGTTAAGAACTGGTATAATCAACACAATCCATGGCAACAATGTGTGAATATAGTTGGTAGAAATTCAACTATAAAGAAATGGTTTTCTGCCGGATGCGGTGGCTCACACCTGTAATTCCAGCACTTTGGGAGGCCGAGGTGGGCAGATCAAAGGGTCAGGAGATCGAGACCATCCTGGCTAACATGGTGAAACCCCGTCTCTACTAAAAATACAAAAAATTAGCCGGGCGTGGTGGCGGGTGCCTGTAGTCCCAGCTACTCGGGAGGCTGAGGCAGGAGAATGGCGTGAACCTGGGAGGCGGAGCTTGCAGTGAGCCGAGATCGCACCACTGCACAAAAAAAAAAAAAAAAAAAAGAAATGGTTTTCATATTTTCCATTGAAATGCTAAATATTATTCATATATACATGCATACTCATACATTTAATGTGTGTGTGTGTGTGTGTGTTTGCAAAGTGGGTACTCATATATTATTTTATTTTGATCCTTGTAACAATTGTATGAATTAGGAAAGTAGATATTATTAGCCCCACTTGGTTTATGAAGAAACTGACTCTCTAACGTCTTAAATGGCTTGCTTAATAATGATCTTTCCACCGATCTCTAAATGTGTATATTTAACTGTTTATTTGACATATCTTGGATGTCTCCTAAAGAACTTAATTTGTCCAAGTGAATTCCTGGCTTTATCCCAAAGCTTTTCCTACCCATTCACCAGTCTTCAAAAGTAAATATCATCACCATCATTTCATTGTGTATGTTAGACACCCAGGCATCATTCTTAATTTTTTTTCCTCTTTTCGCAATCTCCTGCATCCAAACCATAATCAATATAACAGATATATCAGATACATGTCATCAATTCCAAAATACATCTTCTTTCCACTTCTCTCCACTGTCATTGCCTAAGTGGATTGCCGTTATCTCTTGCTAGACTACAATAGTCATCTCTGACAGGTCGCCTAGATTTTACTCTCACCTCCAGTTAATTCTCCATACAGCAGCTAGTGTGTTCTAAAATGTAAAGTGGATAATATTCTGCTGCTGTTTAAAATCCTGCAATGGCTCCTCATTTCTCTTGGGATAAAATCTGTACTTTTTATTCTGACCTACACAACCTGGTTCTGTCCAACTTTGTGTTGTGTCTCTGCCCCTTGCTCACTATACCCTGTCTACCCTAATGTTTCTTTCAGCTTAAACATGCTGAGTTCACTCCTATTTCAGAACCTTTGCACAGTCTAGCCCCTCTGTCTGGAATGTTCTTGACATGATTATCTCATCCTCTTTAGGCTTCAGCTTCAATATTACTTTTATACAGAGGCCTTCTGTAAAAATCGCATCCCAAGTAGATCCTTGCCATTATGTTTTATTTCATCACCTCTGTTTCTTTCACAGCATTTATTGCAATTAATATTTTTGGACTTGTTTGTGTTGGTTGCCTTCCTTACTTGATTGTGAGCTCCACTAGGGCAGTGGCTCTGTGTCTCTTTTTGCCATTCTGTCCTGGGCTCTTAGCAAACTGTCTTGCACATAGTAGGTGTTCAAGAGATATTTGTTCAATAAATGAACCACTTAATTGAAATTCCTCATAATAAAATGGGAAATTAAGCTTGTTGAGGTGAAGTGTTTTGCCCAGTGCAACATGGAGACTTAATGACTGGATCCATCCCTTTCCATATCAGGCATTGGATTTAGTTGTGCAATGATGCAAAGGTAGTGGAAATAGTTTCTTGAGCCTCTCATTCAGCTATTGGGTGAGACTAGTTCCATTTTAAGCTAAATGTTTGATTTAGGTAGGTAAAATGTTATGACTCTGTAGCTGGAATTTAATCAACCTCTTTCAACCTGTTTCTGAATGTGGGGACTCTGGCTTCCCTGTAATCACATATTCCTGATGACTCGACTGATGAGAATCATGTAAACCAAGAAGGAACTTCACTACTAAAGTTCATAATTTTTACAAGGATCATTCAACATGGTCAATCTGTAAGAGAATAATGCTTGATAAACGACTGAGAGAGCACTGCCTTTTCTTTTTCCATTCTCCTGTCTGGATCCTCCTGCAGAAATCACTGCAGGAGTCCTTCCTGACAAGAACTGAAATTGTTCTCAAGAGATAGCCTACCGCACGATCAAAGCCGAGGACTAGCCTGGAATAGCTGTGGGGACAGAGGAGGCCATTGAGGCAATGCTTGTTGTGATTCAGCCTTGCATTTGTAATTCTGACCTGCACAGCAGCTTGGCATATGGTATTTGCTCACTGTTATAGTCACTGTTGGTCCTCCTCCCTCTCAGATTCCTTTCATGGGGCCAGGGTGCCTGTTGGCTGCTGCTGTGAGCATTGGTTGCTAACAGTTTAGACTTGTCCCTGTCATTGACCTAGAAAGCTGCCTCATCTAGAAATGTTTGGGAGGTACATTTCTTGCCATGCCTGCCCTTAACCGAGGGCAACTCCAAACCAATGACTGACAAATATGTGGATAAAAACATCTGGGCTTTTTGAGAAAGTGGGACGATTGTGGTGCTATTCATGCTACAAAATTTCCTGTAGACATTGGCTTAACCTGCATCTTCCTCTAGGTTTTTCTCCTGTTCTATCCTCCCATCACTCCCTTACAGGTTATACCTGCACGCATGCCCTCAATCAGTCATTTGCACAATGTTCCCTGTCTCAGACTCTGTCCCTAGGGAACCTGACCTAGAACACTTAGAATTTGGGAGTAGTTGTAAATGATATAGTTGAGAGATTATCTTAATGGCTCAAACTGCTAATATCCCTGTAACCATATTTCAGGATACCAATGACAGTTCCCAGGAATGAGATGTACCTATAGAGTTCTTATTTTGAATTTCAGCCTGATCTATCGCAGTGGTAAAAGGATTGGCACTGTATGTAATACTTAACAACACCTCAATCTTTGAAGTGAAAACCGAATGGTCTTTTTGTTACCGGAAAAGGGTCCTGATCCACACCCCACCTCCAAGAGAGGGTTCTTGGACCTTGTGCAAGAAGGTCCAAGAAAGAATTCAGGGAGAGTCCATAGAGTAAAGTGAAAGCAAGTTTAAGAAAGCAAAGGAATAAAAGAATGGTTACTCCATAGGCAGAGCAGTGGCATGGGCTGCTTGACTAATTATACTTATAGTTATTTCTTGATTATGTGCTAAACAAGGGGTAGATTATTCATGAGTGTTCTGGGAAAGAAGTGGGCAATTCTTGGAACTGAGGGTTCCTCCCTTTTAGACCATATAGGATAACTTCCTGAGGTTGCCATGGCATTTGTAAACTGTCATGACACTGGTGGGAATGTCTGTTAGCATGCTAATGCATTATAATTAGCATATAGTGAGCAGTGAGGACGACCAGACGTCACTTTCGTCGCCATCTTGGTTTTGCCTGGCTTCTTGACTACAGTCTTTAACAGCAAGGGCTATAAGAGAAAGACTTATATCTTTGCCGACCTCCTGTCTCATCATGTGACTTAGAATGTCTAACCTTCTAGGAGTGCAGCCCAGTAGGTCTCAGCCTCCTTTTACCCAGCCCCTATTCAAGATGGAATCGCTCTGGTTCAAACGCCTCTGACATTTGAGTACTAAGTCATTCCCCTGTCAGTTAATTACAGATTAAGCACCCTTGACAATCCTATTTCATGTATCCCCAAAGAAGTTCATCTTGTAAAAAGTAATAATAATGTGGCAGTTTCACTAGCACACTGTCTCTTCAATTCTTCTGGTCTATCTTCTTCTGGGACTAGACCCATTTCTTGTTATCTTTTGTTATACGAATCCAGGAAAATTTAGTCCTAGAAATTCTGATTTAACACAGAAGAACCGGAAGAGGCTGGCATGCTCTTAGGAAATATGGTGACTAAACTTTAGCACTGGCTGAAGCTGTCCAGGAAGCAGATTCTGAGTGGAAATGAAGGCACGTGAAATTTAAGGAACTGGCAGCTGTGGAAGGGAAGAAAAGAAATTGAGACTGGGCAGAGGGAGAATTGAACTGCAATGCAGTCACGATGGAAGCCTCAGCCAACCCATGGGGAACTTTTTTTTTTTGAGATGGAGTCTCGCTCTGTCACTCAGGCTGGAGTGCAGTGGCGCAATCTCGGCTCACTGCAAGCTCCGCCTCCCGGGTTCATGCCATTCTCCTGCCTCAGCCTCC
>NW_012102499.1:3783233-3798732 GCF_000951045.1 Mandrillus leucophaeus
GAGTAGCTGGGACTACAGGCGCCCGCCGCCACCACGCCCGGCTAATTTTTTTGTATTTTTAGTAGAGACTGGGTTTCACCGTGTTAGCCAGGATGGTCTCGATCTCCTGACCTCGTGATCTGCCGGCCTCGGCTTCCCAAAGTGCTGGGATTACAGGCGTGAGCCACCGCGCCCGGCCAGAACTTTGAGGCTGCAACTGTCCTTCAGAATTGTCCTGGACACAGCATCATAACAACTGTTCGTCAGACACGGGCTGCCCCAGGAATGGGGTGATGTTGAATGTGGGGGCTCTCTTTAACAGAAGCAATACTTGTGGGGCGAGGACAGCGGACAGCTGTCTTCCTGCAGCACTCCCAGCAGCAGCAGACTAGTTCCTTCATTCCTAAAGAGAAATATGGGTGGTACAGGGACACTTACAGTCACTCTGTGGTTAGGAAGTCCTGAGACAGGCAGGGGCCTGGTCTGCTGCTCTAAGATTTACTTTATGTGGTCTCACTCTTTCAGGACACGCTTGACCTGAAAGCCTGTCTTCAAGAATGTAATTGGAAAACTCACACAGTGGGTAAGTTGCTGGCTTCGGCTGCTTTTAAGTTATCATAGTTGTGTGGGGCTGGATTTGAGCGTAGGCTTATTTCTATGGTGCCTCCTAGCTGCTGGTCCAGGAAGAAAATAGAGTTGTTTGAAGTCCTGGGTGTTCTATTAGAGGATGGTGTTTTTGTAACATAAGATTATGAATTCTATTCCTGGGATTGTATGATTTATATTTAGCTAGGAGCTGGGCTGGCTGTGTGTCTTTGACCACATATCTATTAAAAGAAAGCCCTGCGCTGTAAGAGAAAGGCTTATCACAGCTTCTCCCAGTGTCTTGGAAACCTTGAAAGAAAGAAGAATATTTGAGAAGCGAGAAACTTAATAGACATTTAAGTAGATATGGGACAAGACTCAGAAAAGTGTCAATAAAGTTAAACATGTCAACTAATTAATTTGATAGACTATAACACTTCCAACACTTTGTATTTTCATTTCTATTTTTAAAAATGCATATTTTCTTATAGGCCTTATATTTCTTCTGACAAAAGTATGTCTACAGTGAGTACCTCTTTCAGTAAAATGGAAATGATAGATGACCAGCTATGAAATTTTAAAATTATAGGTTATAAAGCATTTTACAAATTGCTACCCACACAGAGTACTTGGATAAATGATACATGTTTGAGTAGCCCATCAAATTGCAGCAGATTTAATCTCATCTCCAGACCTTCTTTAACCCTCTAACTAAATGTCTGGTAAACCAGCACAGATATGAAAATGGTTTAGTATAGAGCCAAAAAACCAATAGAGGATGTCTGTTCAGTGTACTTGGGTAGCACATTTAGCATTAAGGATTTCACAAGCTTCTCAGTGATCTGTTCAGAAGAAATGAGCCTTTTCATTTTAATTTAGACACTACCTCTAACAGCAAATAACTCTGATAGAACTTTAATTTTACCATGGCTCATTGCCCTACTAGTGAAACGTGCTAACAAGTCCCCAGTCAGAAAAGCAGAGTTCCGAAAGTGACTTGAAAAATTCTACATAGTTTGAAGGTTCCTGGGAAAGGGGTGGACCCTGCCCTTAGGTGGTAGGCTTGCCTCAAAACTCACAATATGAGGCTATTTCTTTCTTAGCTTTTTTTTTTTTTCTCAGCATGAAAAAGAAGTAGAGAAAAGAAATGGTGTTGTCCTTTTGCATATCCATACTGGAGAACCAAATAAAATCCTGAAAGACCTAATAAGATTTAGCTTTCCAGCAATATAAATAATTTAATCAGATTAATGACATTGTTCTACCTGAGGGGTTCCATAATTAGTGGATTATTGAAGCCACGTGAAAGTTATCTGCCATTAGCACCTGGAGGAATTCCTGTTGTCTTAGAGCGTTGAATTGAGCAGTATGAATATTCCTGTCATGCAAACTGTAAAGATAATAAGCCGCTGGCATTTTGTAAGCTATATAAATCCACAGATTTCACATTAAATATTTAAGGCACAGGAGGTGTTATTTGTTAGGCTATAGATAAAGGGAGTTCAACTGCCTCAGCCCTTTCCCTTTCGGGAAGTCTCTTTCTTTGTCAAAGGTACTTTCAAATCGTTATTATTGTGTTTCACCCCCTCCTTTAGTTTGTATATTGCTTCAGTTCCTCTGGAGATATTATTTGGATTTTGTATGAGAAACATTCAAAATATTTTAACAGAAGGTTTGTCCTTTTCATATGAAAAGGAAATTAATACCAAGGGTGCAAACAGATATGAATCAAGCAGTATATGAAAATATAGTAAATGCTAGAAAGCTATGAAAAGATCATCTCGTTACTGTATTCCTAAAATATTTAAAATACCAAGTGTTTTTTAGCTTTATGGGTTTCATTCCTCTTGTTTATGTGTTCTTTAGCTATGGGAAAAAGGACTGGCCTTTTCATGTGCACCTATGATTTAGTTTTTTATATCACTGTAAGACCTTTCATGTAAACAGAATTCCTAAATCAGAAATTAAAAATATTGCCTGAGACTGTGTGTCTAAATGGTTGGTGTGGAAAATACTGTCACTATAGCTTATGGAGAGAGATGACACAGCCAATTTGGCTGGATGTGCTGCTGAGATAGGAAGTTTCCAAATTAGAGCACTTCTCATTTGGTAAAGGTGCTGCTTCCTTAATTGAGTTCCGTTCACTTAAGATAACTTATCAGTCGGGTTTTGTCAGGAGAGGGACAGAAGACTCAAATGGGTAAGTTGAGGAGAGATGAATGAAGCGACTATTTGGACACACATAGCAGGGTTGAGGGAAGCAGCAAGCAATGGTGAAGCACCCCAAGGTTAGCAAGAGTGGAGAGCCCTTCCCACATGCAGGCCTGAAGGGGAAAGGGGTGCAGGTGGTTACCAGTCTCCTACAGCTGCAGAGAAGCACTGCCCAGGAAGAATTAACATGAATGATCACTGCCAGCGGTGGACCAAAGCTGCTGCCAACCCAAGGCCTTGCAGGGAGATAACTGGTGGAATAAATACCCCCAAACCTCTTCCCTCTCACTTTCCGTGCTGTTACCTCCCATTGACTGGTCCTAACTGGAAACCAGAGGATAAGAGAGCCTGTTGATGCTACCCGTGGAAGCTGGGCTCCCAGACCACACAGCAGGGTGGGAATGGGTGAGAATGGAGCTGAATGGCAAATAGGAATATTCAATGCAATCATATTTAAAAATACTTGGCAGAGTTCTTTTAATATGAGGCTTTATGTAGACAACTGATATATTTATGAGAAGAGTGATAGCATTTATATAATGACATGCTGTATGAATTTATAGCATTGTTAACTTAAGTGGGAAAATCTGTTTGTATATAATCTGCATATACCACAAAATACCACTCATGTTTCCCTAGAGAATTTATGAAATTATTAGCCACTTAGTGGTATAAGAGTATCTCAGTCATAATCACATCCAGATTCTTATTTCCTTAGACTGGTTCAGTATCATCTGCCTATCTGATGTGGTATGGTGGGAAATATTAAATGACAGTCTGTGTTGAAGTAAACAGGATTTATATTAGGGTTTTTATATTCATTAACGATTGTCCCTATTTCTGCAATTGTCTGAAGTTCATAGGTCAAATACTGAGTTTTTATAAGTACTTCTATAGCACTGACTATCTTTATTTTAAAAGCATTGCTGGGCCCACGTGCTGTGGCTCACGCCTTAATCTTAGCACTTTGGGAGGCTGAGGCGGGGGAAATCACTTGAGGTCAGGAGTTCGAGACCAGCTTGACCAACATAGTGAAACCCCTGTCTGTACTAAAAATATAAAAATTAGCTGGGGGTGGTGCTGCACGCCTGAATCCCAGCTACTTGGGAGGCTGAGGCAGGAGGATCGCTTCAACATGGGAGGCGGAGGTTGCAGTGAGCTGAGATCATGCCACTGCACTCCAGCCTGGGTGACAGAGAGAGACTCTGTCTCAAAAAAAAAAAAAAGTTACTTGACATAGTGCAATGTTAGTGTTCAGTGAAATTTGCTCTCTCACATAAGCCTGGAAATTTTTAATTACCGATTAAAGGTATCCCCTTCTTATGTTCTCTATTCTCTTCAGTGGGAAATAGAAGAGATTTTATACACATCCCAGAGTTTTTGAAAGGGAAAGTGTCAAATTTTCCTAGGCAAAGTGTTACTTTAAAAAATTTCTCTGCTTTGCTGAAGCAATTGATTCTATAATTTTTTTCTTTTGTTTTTTGAGACAGAGTCTTGCACTGTTGCCCGGGCTAGAGTGCAGTGGCGTGATCTCGGCTCACTGCAGCCTCTGTCTCCTGGGTTCAAGTGATTCTCCTGCCTCAGCCTCAAGAGTAGCTGGGATTACAGGCAGGTACCACCACACCTAGCGAATTTTTGTATTTTTAGGAGAGATGGGGGTCTTGCCTTGTTGGCCAGGCTGGTCTCGAACTCCTGACCTCAACTGATCCATCAGCCTTGGCCTCCCAAAGTGCTGGGATTATAGGCATGAGCCAAAGCACCAGGCCAGGTTCTAGAGTTTCTTATATTCATCTGTTTATATTCTTCTTTACACTCCTTATATATTTCTCCATAATTTTGTTCTAGGTGTGACATCTTTCAGTGTGCCCTTTGTCTTTTCATACTCTCATTCACAGTGGCTATGTATTGCTATAGCTTTTTTTTAAAAAATTTTTTTAAGAAGGGCAAGGAGAAGGTACTTTTTTTGCCTGGTAATAAAGGATTGCACTTACCTTATATTATCTTCCTTGTATGGAGAACTATGGTGTACATAAAACTAAGGGTTAACACCTGGGCTGTAGTTTCTTCTATACAATTAATTCATACCTTTGGTATCACTTGCAAATTTTTCCATGGAACAGCAACAGGCAACATGTTCCTTGTTCCATGGAACAGCACAGGCAACATGGAGAAGTAAAATGCCCATAGAGATTAGTGCATTCTATGTAGTTCACAGGAGCAGCAGGAGACCTTCGGAAACTCCTAAACTTGCAGAGATGTTTTAACTGAAGGTCTTTAAGATTGCTACATCATGTAAAAACTTTTGTAGAGATAACAGATGACCTTGGCATGCTTAAGATGGGTTTGTGGTTTGTGTGCTTGAGGACCATGCAATTAAAAATATTTATGTAACTGTTCTTCAGAAAGCCTTGGGACATTAGCATGAGGTTATAAATTACCGTAAACTTTCACAAAAGCCAGAGGGGCTGAGCTTGTCAATGGGGTGGTCCTGGAATTTATCTACATAATTGTTGCATCTTTGTCAAGTTTTGAAGTCACCAGGAGGACATCCCAGGCAACAAGAAGTTACCGGTGGGCTGATAAAGCAATTGAATTATAATATGGATCTAATTGTTCTCTGAGCAGCAATTGTAAGACATATGTCAGAAATTTATCACCTCCTTTTTAGAGACCTCCAATTAAATAACGAGCCAATGCTGACTTTCATCTTCCTGGCGCCAGTGGTGGTCTAAACAAATCATTTCTAAACAAATATGTTTTAAAACCTTTTACTCTATTTAAAATGATAGGCTTGACTAAGTAATTCTTTATCAAATTATAGTGCTGCGTTTTGCCCCGTCTCTGTCTCCGTTAGAAGAAACCCCTATTTTTAGAGATTTGTAACTCACATTTCCTTGAGGGAGGAAACCTGGCATTCAAACTAGTGGGAGGGAGTGATGGTTATTCGTTAGGATTACTTGTTTCTTATTTTTTAAAGTGCCTTATTTCCAAACAGAATTATAGAAAAGCAAACAAAAGCCTGAAGTAAGTTCAGGGCTATTTGGTTTTCACCAGTAGCTTGAGCTTTAATTACATAACTCAAGAATAAAAATGATACACTACTGAGAAAACTGTACCCAAACTGTGCTGTGCACGGGAATATTTTCCAACTCTTTCTCCTTGTAATCAGCCAAATTTCTCCTATTCTCTCCCTTCCTCTTCCTCTCTCTTTCACAAAGTCTGTAGTCCTTATAATTCTGTTTGACTTAAATCCTTCTCCAGTTCCTTCTGTTATCTATGTTTTTGGATTCTTTTGTTACTCTTCGGTATCATGTGGATAAAAAATAATGTTTCCGGCCGGGTGTGGTGGCTCATGCATGTAATCCTAGCACTTTGGGAAGCTGAAGCGGGCAGATCACGAGGTCAAGAGATTGAGACCCTCCTGACCAACATGGTGAAACCCCATCTCTACTAACAATACAAAAATTAGCCGGTCGTGATGGCACACACCTGTAGTCCCAGCTACTCGACAGGCTGAGGCAGGAGAATCACTTGAACCTGGGAGGCAGAGGTTGCAGTGAGCCGAGATCATACCACTGCACTCCAGCCTGGTGACAGAGGGAGACTCTGTCTCTAAAAATAAATGAAGGAAGGAAGGGAGGGGGGGGCGGGGAGAGAGAGGAAGGAAGGAAGGAAGGAAGGAAGGAAAAGAGAGAGAGAGAGTGAGAGAAAGAGAGAGAGAAAGAAAGTTTCTGTTTAAAACATCTGGAATAATTTGTAGCAAATAGTAATTTTTGAGTTAAACATTGAATTATTTGAACACTATAATCTGGAAATTGTATAGAAATGTTTATCTCCTATCTCTTGGGCAGCATTGTATGGGGGACAGGGGTCATTAATTTGATAGTCTTACCTAATGGAGCCAGGTGGAATGTTACCTGTGGGGTGATTCTTATCCAAGATCAGGGATTTGGGCCAGAGTAAAAATGCCAGAGGTTTTGTATTGAGCAACATGTTGATGTCAACATGGATGCAAGGGAGCTGTAAATTAAAGGGGGCAGTTGAGACTCTGGGATCAAGAGACTGACCCAAATGGATGAAGTTGAGGGTAGAGACAGCATGAGACGAAGAAACAGTGTGAGGGAAAGGCAGATGTGGACCAGTGTCTTTGGCCATCTTTTTATATGTTCCAATGTGTATTTGTGTACAGGTGAGCTAGATTCAGAATTGTGAGTATGGGCTGGGCCCTGTTGAACTGATCCCAAAATTAAACTTGACGGCTTTATTTGTATCATTAGTTTCTTTTGATAGTGAGTTACTGTGTAATAACGTGGCTTGTCAGAGTATGTGTATGTTTTCTGTGGGTTTGTGAAAATTGTAATGTATTATTAATTTTTGGTTGAAGTCTGCCACAAATTTGTGGCAGGATCAGTATATCGAGAGTGATTTGGGAGTCACAGATTCAAAGTTTAGAACAAAGCTGATTTAATGAACAAATTCTTTCTATCAGGATAGCCAGAAAAATATTTAAAAACATCTTATAGGTAAGGAACTAAAACTCAAAAAAGTGAAGAATAACTGCGTTAGAATCTAGGGGCGTTCAGAGCCCAGGGCTGAGCTTTTGGCTACTTTACTTCTGGGGCTATTTGTTCATTTTCCAGGGAATGGCTGCGAAGCTTGACAGGGCTCAAATGTCAAATGGTGGGGGCAGGAACTGGAGTCCAGGACCCCAAAGGGCTGGGATAGGGGTGAGCCCTCAATGTTTTGGGTTAAGAATCTAAGAACTGATCCCTAATAATAAAAGGAACTGGGAGAATTCATACCTTCTTGAGACTGCAGCTCAAATGTAAATAATACCAGTTTCTGAAATTAGAATGAAATGAATTCATATTTCTAGTTCTTCTAGCTACAAGCCAAAGTCGAATTTAAATTCTCTTTGGTGGAAGATGTCATCATCCTACACATCAAATTATTTCTACAAATAATTTTTCAAATAAAATGCTTGGCAAACAATAAAAAGTAACCAGATCCCTAAATAGTCAATAAAAATTAGCAAAACCAGCAGAAGAAACAGGCAAAATAAACAAACCCACAGAGGCTACAGATCCTGAAGTTGTCATAAAGAGGTTTTAAAATAACAATGCTTGTTACATTTAAGAAGATGAAAAACAAGATTGAGAATATTTGCAGAAAGCAGGAAGCTATTAAAAAAAAGAACCAAATGGAAATTGTAAAAATTAAAGGTATAAGGCCAAATTTGTGGGTTTAGTGGATAGGGTATTGAACATACTAGACCCAAATAAAGAAATAATTCACACACTGGAAAGTAGGTCAGAAGAAAATATCCAGATGGAAGTATTTAGTGACACAAGGATGGAAAATACAGAAAACAGACAAAAGACATAGAAGATATGGTAATAGTCTAATATGCTTGTAATTGGAGTTTTGAAGGAAGGGAGATAGAAAACTGGAAAAAACAATATTTACAGAGATAATGGTTGACACATTTCCAACTCAATTGAAGACATTAAGCCATATATTCAAGAAGTACTATTTTAGCAGCATAAATGAAAAAAAAATCTATCTTTAGATATCTATCTAATCTAGAAAAATCTTATAAGCAGGCAGAGAATAAGAGATTGCTAAAGTAGCAATAATTAAACCAATAGCTGATTTCTAAGTAAAATCAAATATAAAATCAGGAAAAAACTTATGAGTAGATTTAGTGTCCAGGGAGCTGGAACTGACAGGTAGAGTAATAGATGAAGACAGACAAGAAGTACTGTGGGGAGACATAAAAACCCTAAAGTGAAATAACTCGACTGGGTGTGGTAGCTCATACCTGCAATCTCAGCATGTTGGGAGGCCAAGGTGGGTGGATCACTTGAGGTCAGGAGTTTGAGACCAACCTGGCCAACGCAGTGAAACCCTGTCTCTACTAAAAATACAAAAATTAGCTGGGTATGGTGGCACATGCCTGTAGTCCCAGCTGTTCGGGAGGTTGAGGCAGGAGGATTGCTTGAACCTGGGAAGTGAAGGTTGCAGTGAGCTGAGATCATGCCACGGCACTCCAGCCTGGGCAACAGAGTAGACTCTGTCTCAAAAGAAAGAAAGAAAAAAAGAAATAGCACTCTGGTACAATTTGAGATTTGTATATGTGCAAGCGACTGCATTTGTGTACTCTTCCTAACACCTTCAACAACTAAGCATGTCTCTGTTGGTCATAGATTTCTGTAAATTGGTTTTTTATCCTGATCTCTGGTGCTTTTTGTTATTTAAGGAAAAGAGAGACGTTGCATAGCTGTGTTGCTAATCCTTTCACAGATTATATTGGCTTACATGGATCTTTTAATAGTTTATAATTGAGAAAGTAGCATTAACCTATGCCTTGCCTTGCTTGACGTAAAAGAGCACACTTAAGCCCTGTCTGAAATAAAGGTGGCCCAAAGCAGTCAGCATCATGCTATTCAGAACTCCAAGATGACTGCACCGTGCTTTATATTTAAGAAAGCATAAAGGAAACTCATCCCCCAAAACCTGCGTCAAAAATATTTAGTATGAACAAATATTTGAAAAATATTATGATTTGTATGTTACTACCAAGGAAAGCATCCTTGAGTTCCACACTCCCTGAAGTGAAGGATTGGTCCTGTGTTAATATTTGCTTATCAAAATGAAAATGTTCTCTCCTACCTCTTTATAAAACCAGTGACTTGTAACCATATTCTAAAGGAAGTCTTCTCAGCTGTCTAAGTGCTAAAAGCAATCTCGCAAAATTTCCAAGTCATTGTAAGAACCAGTATGTTGTATTCTAAAAAGGTATCTCAAATAATACCATGCTAGTTTCAGACCTTTTGACAACTTCCAATTGCATCTCTTCTCATCATATTGCCTACACAATCTACGTGATTTGGCCCTGTCTACTTCATATCAGCATGAAGAATGCAAGCCAAAGAAAAGATGAGATGAAAGGCTGTAATTAATGAAGGTGTTTATGATGAGGCTTCAGACAACTTGATTGCCAAACATTGTATTTGAAATTTGAGATGCCCCGTAATAAAGGTAGACTCCGTGAGTATTTTCCAAATAAATCCATTTCAGATAAGGACAAATGAGTAATGCCTAAAGCCGTTGCAGAAAAATAATCAAGAATTAGTAGGACTATGTGCCGCTGACCCAAATCAGGAGGACAAGCATAATTGTGGTACCGCACAGACTCAGGACACAACGTCTTTTTTTTGGAGCTTTCCAAACAATTGCAAACCTATGCAAGATGAAAGGAAGACTTTTCCACTCATTTGAAGAGTGCTGCAGCTTTGCAGGGAAACACTTGGTTGGAAATGAAGATGGACACATAAGAGTGTCTTGATTCTATTATGTAGCTGGTTCATCGATTCAGAAAAAAATGAAAAAATATGGAAGCAGATGACCATCTAATCTAGCATTCCATGACCAGTGTTTTCTTTGTGTAAATCCTTAATGCTAAAGGGATCAATGTTAGAAACTGTTCTATGCTGATCATTAAACTAAGTGATAATCTTTATAATCCCTTGGAATAGAAATTCTGTGAGACGTAGTGTGATGGGAAGTAGAGAGGAAAAAACATTCAAGGACCCTTTGAAGGCCTTGGCTTTTTACCATCTGCTTGTTGATTCATTGGTCCTATTTTTTCCTCATCTGTTTATTTGCATAGCAGCACCAGCTGCCCCCTCAAATTTGAATTGCTTGACTTAATCAGACAGGCCCCTGATTGAGAACTGAGTTACAAATTGGCAGATGAATACCAAATTGTTTTTAATAAGACACAGAGTTCTGGGTGCTTTGTGCCTGTGCTATAACTGTTTGTTGGCAGCTACAATAACCAGCAGCGTTCCTTTCATCTTGAAGAGAAAGGCAAAAGGCATTCAAAAGAAGCCTTTGAATTTGGTACTCAGAAATTCCACTCATCTGCCTAATGTTCTTTTTTTTTTTTTAATTAGAAGGATACACATATGACTTAATTAATCAAGCCTGTCTTAGGGAATTATGCATTTATTAATGGTTTCTGCAGTCAAGCACATTATTAAGGGATTTGTGCTAAGCACCTGACATAAAGCAGACTAATTTTGCTTGCTTTGCTTAATGTATTGAGAAACGGCATGTTGATCAGATTTCAAAACATTCAAGCTATGAACTAATGTCCTATTTAGAGGGTTTAAAAATTCAGTGCTTTGGCAATCCAGCCTTATAATGCTTTCTTTATCAGGCAATCCCCAACCTGAAAGGACGAATGACTTGATGGAGAGAAAAGCACTAAAGAATGAAAAGAAAGGAAAGAGTAGAGGGGAAAGCTGCCTCCCATCCCAGGGCAGGGCAGGGCAGGGCAGGGCCAGGCCTTAGATAATTGAATTTGTTGTTCTTTCCTCCAGTCTTTCCATAGTTTTTGATGATCACATCTGAACTGATCTTGCAAAGACCCTCACTGGCTATATGAATGGCTGAAATGGCTGCATTGCACCTACTCTGTCATATAGACTTTGTCAGGGTTGAGTGTGTAAATCCATATTCACATTGCTGATCTCCTTGTAGTCTGAGCTCCTTAGATTACTGATCATTTTATAGTTTTTATTCATGACAGTGATTAAAAATATATTATCTGGCATGGGCGGTACCATTATTAAAAGGACATTACATGTTGAACCAGGAATTCCTCTACACAAACTACAAAAATTTAGTCCACCAAAGTTCTCAGTAACCAAAAAGTAACACAAGAAACACATTACAGAGTGCTCTGTATACATCTACAGTGAAAAGTAATGATTTGACCAAGTGGAGAACAAATCTCATGAATTTGGGGAATTTTTCAAAGTGTTTCACTTTTAGGGAAGAGTGGCCAGCTGATGTCAGGGAAGGGTAGCTCCTCATGAGTTGCAAATATTAAAGACTTGCCAGTCAGTACTGTCCGAGGAAAGCAGAGAACACAGAGGACCTGGGTGCA
The DNA here is from genome assembly GCF_000951045.1 of Mandrillus leucophaeus. Taxonomy (NCBI): domain Eukaryota; kingdom Metazoa; phylum Chordata; class Mammalia; order Primates; family Cercopithecidae; genus Mandrillus; species Mandrillus leucophaeus. The sequence goes on from NW_012102499.1 coordinate 3,794,965, forward strand.
GTGTAATTCAGTAGATAGGAGAAATACCTCAAGAGCCAAAAAGCTGACTGAGATTGGAATCCTGGCCCTGACACTTAGCAGCTGAGCAACTATGCACAGCTCAGGTAACCTCTCTAAACTTCAGCTCTAGAATGGTCATCATTGTGTCTCCTGTCTAGATTTGTTGTGATGATTGAATGAGATAAGACAAGTAAACATTCAATGTGTATTCACATTGTTGTTATTCATCAGTCATCAGCCACATCTTAGTGCACATTTATTGTAGGCAAATTCAGTTATACCATGTAATGCTTTTCTACCTGCTGGCTGATAGAAACCTCAGTTCAGAACAATTGCTCACCCCTGGCAATTACTCTGGTAAAATCCAATTAGGGCTTTGCTGTATGTATTTTCTGTACTACAAAACTGGCTTCATCTTTATGTTCTTATCTTTATTAACCTTTAATTCTAATTGTCTTCCTTATTTTAAAAAAAGTAAGTACATATTTCTTTCCTTGAAATGTTCCCCCTTCTCTCCTGTTCCTGGTTAACGTCTATTTATGCCTCATCCAGCCCAGCACTTTTCCCACCTGTTAGATTGAGTCACGTCCCTTGTTTTACACTGTCATAACACTCCAGTTTTCTTTCTTTTCTTGTTGCCATTTAAAGTGTGTAACCATGTCACAAGGTGGAAAAATCTTGTTACTTTCACAGGTCGCAGTAACATTCCCCTTAGGAAAAGCACTTTTGGGAAAATGCTTCAGAGTGCATTCAGAGTTGAAGCAAGCTCCTTGAGGGACTGGAATTGGTCTGTACTATAGGCTCAGCAAGGGGCAATATCTGTCCTTGGAGATAGAGAAAAATCTGGAACTCTTGCTGAGTTATCAAATTTGCCATTCCATATTCTATGCATTGTAGTCAATAATGGAACTGAAACAAGAGGAAAATAAGGGACAAGGGAGAAAGTGGTGAGATTGGAGGAAGGTTGTGTGCTATGCACAGGGGACCAACCCTTTCTTGGGATCCAACTGATACCATCAATAATGACTGCCAATATTACAATTGCTTGAGTTAGATGATTTTACTGTGGAAACTGAAGAAGGCAGGCCCAGTTTAATGGAGGAATTACAGTGTGGCTTGATCAAGGCACACATAGGGAAATCAGTGCCCCAAGAGCCAGATGACTGTAAAGCTTCCCTATTCCCCTACAGAATTGGCAGAAATCTTGGGGGAAGACTTCTGTTAGTCATGATCATGGCATGGGGGTGAAGAGGGACAGTTCAGGATCTCAAAGGGATGGAAAGCCCTGGCTGCCACATAGATTGCATCTATTCATATGATTATTATGTAATATTTGTCCCCATTCCATGAGTGCTGAGATTGTGTCTATTTTGCTCATCTTTAATTTCCTGGCCACTAGTTCATTTTCTGGCACATAATAAGTTCTCAATAAATATTTGTTGAATGAATCATTATTGTACATCTCTTTAGGTTCTTTTGGAAACATAGCTTGAAAGAAGGAAAGTTGGAAAGAAGAAATGAAGAGAGAATAAGTGCAAATACATTATCCAAGCTTACATAGCAGGTTAGCCATGGAGTCACAGTTTAAACATAGTCCATTCCTAAGCCTGTTTGCTTATACATTAATGTAGTATTGTTATCCTCATGTTTACAGACAAGGATTTTGAGATTCAAGGAAGTTCAGGAATGTGGTTAGGATATACAGTTAGAAGAATAGGGAGCTGGGATGTGAATCCTAATTTGTGTGACTCCAAATCTTATTTTATTGCACCATATTTTATTAGGAATTTTCAGTTGTTAGATGGCAGAAGCCTAAGTTACATAGGCTTAAACACAATAAGGAATTGATAGACCCTTGTAAGTCCTGAGGAAGATCATCTGAGGCACAGCTGGATCCAGGAGTTCTAAACTATGTTATCAGGGCTTTGTTTTTCTCAGATAGACTTTCTCCATATGACTGACAGCTCAAGAGCCGAATACTGCTATCTTAGCAACCTCAAGGGAAAGGAAATATTCGTCCTTGATACTCTGGTTGAGTGGTCCCTGAAGTTGTCTGACTGGCTCAGCTTGAGTCCTATCCCACCCTGCCTAGGAGAAAGGGGTTGGAGAGCTATGATTGACCAGCTGCCTTCATCTGCCCAATTCTTTAGTAGAGAAAATAAGGCCCACGTAGTCAAACCCACCATAATCAGACACACTGAGGGAAGGCTCCAAAAAGGAGGGAGAGTGAGGCAAATAAATAAATGACAGATGTTTACTCCCACTTGTTTCTGATGCTGTAGAGAAAAAAATGCCTAAGAGCGTGGGTTTTTGGATTATATTCTTGCAACTAATTCCCAGTTACTTCACTTTCCATATGTGCCTCTTGAGCAAGTTACTTACCCCTGTGAACCTTGGTTATTTTCTTTTATAAATAACCTTTAATCCAATGTTGTAATGGATAAATGAGTGCATGCATGCAAAGCACTTACCACGGTATCTAGTTTATAGAATTACAATTTTATCATCACCATGAGAAACATGAAAGAATTTAGGTGTGTAGTGGTTTTGCGCAGTTGTACATATCATGGGATTAAAATCTTGAGATTACCTTAAAGTAAGGAAATAGTCATTATGGAATCCTAATAAGTCCCGCCTCCTTTTTTTTCTTTTTTGGAGACAGAGTCTCGCTTTGTTGCCTAGGCTGGAGTGCAGTGGCACTCCCAACCTCCTGGGTCCCAGCCTTCTTAATAGCTGGAGCTATAGGCACACACCATCACCATCGGCTAATTTTTGTATTTTTGGTAGAGATGGGGTTTTGCCATATTGTCCAGGCTGGTCTTGAACTCCTGGCCTCAAATGATCCACCTGCCTTGGCCTCCCGAAGTGTTGGGATTATAGGCATGAGCCACCGTGGCTCCTAATAAGGATTTTACTATTGATTTCCATCATCAATACAGCGTATGCTTGTAAGCCCCTTGGGGACTTTGTTTAATCAGTTATTTGTACCGTCATTGAGACTCTTAGATGATCTTGGTTCTTTCTCTTCATTCTATAATAATTTACCTTAAGCTCCCTTCCTTTTAAGAACAAAAAGTGTTGACAGCAACCACCACCCTTCCCTTTACCTTATTTTTCAAGGTGTCATACATAAACCATGTTACCAAAAGACTTCTTGAAAGAAAGATTTGCCTTTGTTTCTTCTCAATTATTTCCTAAACAACTCAGTCTCGCTTCTGCAGACATCAGTGCATCACTTCAACTGCTTTCAGGAGAGCTATAATACCTGGCTTGGTGGTCAGGGGACATATTAAAGAACTTATTTCGCTTGATTTCCAAATCTGTGTCTCTGGACAGGCAGGCCTCTCCCCCTCGATTCCAGATTGATACATCTGAGTGACTGATACATTTGTCATCATGAGAAGGGCACTGTTGGGAAATGAAATAGGCAGCCTGGCATGGGACTTCGGCATCCCCATCTTACTCGTGGTGAGTTCAAGGGTGGTAGACAACATTGTTCCTTTATGCTGATCATCATCTCTAAGCTGCCTCAGGACTAATGGTAATAATGACCATTAGTCATTATTTTGGTTTCTAGTAAGAAAGTATACCCTGTCAAAAAGATCAATTTATATGATGTTATCAGCTGTTATTAGCTCTTAAAAGAGCTAAGTTATCCCAGCACTTTGGGAGGCCGAGACGGGCAGATCACAAGGTCAGGAGATCGAGACCATCCTGGCTAACATGGTGAAACCCCGTCTCTACTAAAAATACAAAAAAATTAGCCGG
>NW_012102499.1:3798782-3810738 GCF_000951045.1 Mandrillus leucophaeus
AAAAAATTAGCCGGGCGTGGTGGCGGGTGCCTGTAGTCCCAGCTACTCGGGAGGCTGAGGCAGGAGAATGGCGTGAACCCAGGAGGCGGAGCTTGTAGTGAGCCGAGATCGCGCCACTGCATTCTAGCCTGGGCGACAGAGCAAAACTCCGTCTCAAAAAAAAAAAAAAAAAAAGAGCTAAGTTGTGGCACCTAGAGAATGAGACATATAAAAGATACATTTTAAATAATAATAATAATAAAGGGGTATTTGGAAGGACTGGAGCACATTTCAGGGAGTGGGAGGTCAGTGCAAAGTATGGATACTGGGAAGCACCATGGGAGAAGTAAAGGTCAGTGCAAAGTATGGATACTGGGAAGCACGATGGGAGAAGTAAAGTGTTTCCTATACTTTGTCCTGACATCTACAGTAACAAGAAAAACAGAGACCACCACTGCTTATTGGAATCATCCTATATATCAGGCACCTTACCAAATGCATTACATGCACCACCTAATTTAATCCTCACAATAACTCTGTGAAACAGACAAAACTGAAGTTATTAAAAGATAAAGCAAATGGCTGAAGCTCATGGAACAGGTAAAATGGCTAAGCTTAAGTTTGATTCATTTGTTTATTTAATGAATAACTTTTCAGTGACTATTGTGTAAAAGGCACTGTTCTAACTTTTGGGTAAAACAGTGAACAAAAGATTTCCCCTCAAGAGGTTTATATTCTAGTATGTGAGAATAAAAAAGTAAAGCATGGAATCTTCTCAAAATTTCTATCGACTGGGTGCGGTGGCTTATGCCTGTAATCCCAGCACTTTGGGAGGCCGAGATGGGCAGATCACGAGGTCAGGAGATCGAGACCATCCCGGCTAACATGGTCTCTACTAAACACACACACACACACACACACACACACAAAAATTAGCCGGGCGTGGTGGTGGGCGCCTGTAGTCCCAGCTACTTGGGAAGTTGAGGCAGGAGAATGGCGTTAATCCAGGAGGTGGAGCTTGCAGTGAGCCGAGATCGCACCACTGCACTGCAGCCTGGGCAACAGAGTGAGACTCCATCTCAAAAAAAAAAAAATAAATAAATAAATTAAAAAAAAATCTAGGATCAGCAGTAGATTGGGCCTGGCCAATATAGCTTTTTTATTTTTAGTAAAGAAATAATTGCATCGTTAGACAAGAAGACAGATATATAGAATTTGAACTTAAATACTGATTTTGAGCTGCATTAAGAAATATAAGAAAATGTTTTTAAACATCAGTGTATTGACTATATTTTCTTATTTTCTGTATTTTTGATGCCCTGGCATTTGGTGTCTAGATCCTGGAAAGGCTGTCTCTACCAGGGCTAGCTAATTCATACAGACAGCAAATGACTTCCTTTCCAGCCCAGCTTTCATAGGCAAATAAACCAATCTAGAGCCCATACCCCAACCATCTCCTTTATCAAATTCCTGCACACCAAGTCATTATCACCTTGCCCCACATCATCCTAGGACCAGGTAGTGGACAAGTAGGGATCACCACTATGTTCCAGAGTGCATTGAAATTATTCTAACTATCCAATCCTAAATTTACTCAACATACCTATCTTGTCCCACTCTTTCTTCCCTGGGAACCCCAATAAAAGCTTTAGGCCATGCTCTTTTCTCCCACTTTGCCTCCTTACCTGGCTCTTTCCCTACACGACCTGCATGGCTGCTGTGCCTCTTGTTTCTAAGGATCTGTGTGTATCAATTTCTTTTTTCACAACAATCTTTTGCATTCATATCTTCTCATGTCCAATTAAAACAAATTTCAGGTACACTTTGATACCGTCAGAAATACAGACAAGTATATTGCAGAATTCAGGATATTTAAAAATGTACTTACTGTTTTAGAAGAAAAGATTTGTACCCCCTAGTTCGTATATTGTTAGCCTTTCAATCAGGGAGAAAAGTGATTAAAAGAAGCAAAAATCCTCTGGAAGGCTAGGACAGGATTTAAATAAGCAAATTGTGCATAATTTAAAATTGAATGTGGGAGGATAAGAATACAGAAAATGCACTACATACGCCCATTTAGAAGCTTTTTCCTTAAGCAATGATTGGACAAATATGTAAAAAGTATAAACGAAATAAAGACAAGTCGATAATTAATTTAAAAATAGACTTAATAATATTTTCGAATAAAATTCTGAGTAGATTGTACAGCTGAAGTAAAAGGAGCCTTGTCTTCTCTTTTTGTAAGTGGACTCAGAAAGAAAAAATAGATTGGAATAGGAAATTGCCAATTTAGAAAATTTCTAATGTGGTAAACATTTTCAAAGAATAACAATAAAGCAAACAAGCTAGAAATCAAAATAAACCTCCAGCTATTTAGATAGAACCATCAGCTCCTGAAATAAAAGGAACAAAACGACTTTTATTTTCTAAGAATCAAGAGCTCATGAATAAGGACACCTGTAGAAATTACAGGGAAAAGTGTCATTGGAAGAGTTAATGTCCAATATTATCTGAAAACAAAATGTCTACTTTCCAAAATATGTCCAATGATGCTACTTCAAGGGAAACATTAATGCCCTTCCTCTGAACCAATAAGGGTAGGATTGAGAAATATAAACAATACTATAGTTTCTTGTAGATACGGTACTGTCTAGTTAGCTCTAATCCCACTACCATAGAATATCAGTTTCCTCAGTGTACTAAAACCACTCAAGTAGTGGAAATTTATAGCAATTCTAAGCATTTGCCATGCCTGAACTTTCAAATATTACTTTGAGAACATTATCGAAGGAACACCTCTTTCTTCTCCGTGACCCACTCTGAGCACGTAATAGAGATTCACTTTATAATAGTACTGCCAGATACAATGTATTGCAGAAGGATTTTTGAGGACATCCCAGAAATTTCTCCTCACCCGGTCAAATTACAGCTGATCTGGATATGCAGATAATGCACTTATATTATGTAGGATTCAAGACATAGCAGGAGAATTATCTATATACTAGAATCACTATGGGCAAACACTTTATGGACATGGGCAAAATAATTGGAGCAGAACCCATAAGAATTCAGATTGGGGAGAAATGTGGATAAGAGGCAGCACTAACGTGCAGCTGCCACTTGGATGGGCAGAGCAGTGTATGGAAACTCACATGGTCAACTTTTGCTCCAAGATCTGCAGGAACATACCAGGAAGGCTGAGAGAAACCACAGACCCTTTGAAGGAAGTGGATTGCAGCTGCAGGCTCCAGGAGATAGCCAAAAAACTGAGTGCCCAAGGTGTGAAAGGGGGATCATCTGCCCACAAACACACATCTTACTAGGGAACCCGAAGGTCCAGATCATGGGAGAAGGATTTGACCTTACCTGGGGCTGATAAGAACTTAGAGAGTCAACTGGAATACAAGGGCAGAGGAAGCAGCGGGAAGAGCCCTGTGGGTATTCTTGGTCCCCAGGGAAGTCATTTCTGACTTTGTCTGACAGGGATTCTTGGGGAGGGCTGCCAGTAGAACTGGGGAAAGACCACAGGGAGAAGGAAACCTCCAGATGAACTTGGAACAATTTTGACTGAAGGTGAAATTTTTTGGATGGAATCTGGGGAAGAGGGAGAACCAGGAGTGCAGATGCAGCACAGAAGTTGTGGCAGGTGGAGAGGTCTGAAACCTGAAAGCCCTGCTTGCTTTCCCAAAGGGGAATCCTGGAGCCCTGCTCACTTGCTGTCTGGAAATAAACTCAGTGCTGTTGGGGGTGGGGGGCCACAGCGGGAGTGAGACTGGCCTTTCAGGCTGTGTGGGAACTGGGTGAAGCCTGTTACTGCCAGCTTTCCCCCAACTTCCCTGGTGACCTGTATGATACATCAGACCCAGCCATAATTCACCTGGGAATATAACTCCATTGGCCTGAGAACCAACCCCTATCCCTCACAGCAGCCACAACAAGCTCTGCCCAAGCAGAGTCTGAGCTCAGACATGCCTGTTCTGGCTGCCAGTTGGTGGTGGTCTTTTTCTACTTGCCCTGGTAGCCAAGGACAAAGGATATAATCTCTTGGGAGTTCTATGCTCAGGCCTGAATACTTATCCAGGCAGCCCTAGGGCAAGCTTGTATGCTCCCTATACTACTACAGCTGATACTCTCTTGAAAGTGCCACCTCCTGGCTGGAGGCCAGTCAACACAAAACTAGTGTGACAAACCAAAATAAAACTAAGGACCCTCACAGAGTTCACTTCACTCCTCTGCTACCTCTACCAGAGCAGGTGCTGGTGTCCAGAACTGAGAGACCTGAAGATGGATCACATCACAGAACTCTGCAGACACTCCCCAGTACCAGCCTGGAACCTGGGAGCTCTGCTGGGCTGCTAAATTCAGATAAATGAACAATCTAAGGTCACACCTCAAGGAACTAGAGAAACAAGAACAAACCAAACTCAAAACCAGCAGAAGAAAAGAAATAACAAAGATCAGAGCAGAACGAAATGAAATTGAAACAAAAAAGATAATACAAAAGATAAATGAAACAAAAAGCTGGTTCTTTGAAAAGGTAAATGAAATTGATAGACCATTATCGAGATTAACCAAGAAAAGAGAAAATTCAAATAAGCTCAGTTAGAAATAAAACAGGAGATATTAGAACTGATACCACAGAAATACAAAAGATCATTCAAGGTTATTATGAACACCTTTTTGTGTATGAACTAGAAAACCTAGAGGAGATGGACAAATTCCTGAAAATATACAACTCTCCTACATTAAAGCTGGAAGAAATAGAAACTCTGAACAGACCAATAACAAGTTGTGAGATTGAAATGGTAATAAAAAAATTGCCAATAACAAAAGTCCAGGATCAGATGGATTTACAGCTGAATTCTATCAGACATTCAAAGAAGAATTGATACTAATCCTATTGATGCTATTTTACAAGATAAAGAGAGAATCCTTCCTAAATCATTCTGTGAAGCCAGTGTCAACCTAATACCAAAACCAGTAAAAGACATAACAAAAAAAGAAAACTATAGAACAATATCTCTGATGAACATAGATGCAAAAATCCTCAACAAAATACTAGCTAACCAAATCCAACAGTATATCAAAAAGATAACCCACCATGATCAAGTGGATTTCATACCAGGGATGCTGGGATGGTTTAACATATCCAAGTTAATAAATGTGATACACCATATAAACAGAATTAAAAGCAATAATTACATGACCATCTCAATAGACACAGAAAAAGCATTTGCCAAAATCCAGCATCCCTTTATGATTGAAACCCTGAGCAAAATCAGCATTGAAAAGGCATACTTTAATAAAAGCCATCTATAGCAAACACAGAACTAACTTTATACTGAATGGAGAAAAGATGGAAGCATTCACCCTGAAAACTGGAACAAGACAAGGATGCCCACTTTTACCACTTCTATTCAACATAATACTGGAAGTCCTAGCCAAAGCAATTAGACAAGAGAAAGAAATAAAGGGCATCCAGATTGGTAAAGAGAAAGTTAAATTGTCACTGTTTGCTGATGATATGGTTGTATACCTAGAAAACCCTACAGACTCATACAAAAAGCTCCTAGAACTGGTAAATGAATTCAGCAGAGTTTCAGGATACAAAATTAATGGACACAAATCAGTAGCACTGCAATACACCAACAGTGATGAAGCTGAGAATCAAATCAAGAACTCAAACCCTTTTATAATAGCTATAAAAAATACAATACAATACAATACACAGGAATATACCTAACCAAGGCGGTGAAAGACCTCTACAAGGAAAACTATAAAACACTGCTGAAAGAAATCATAGATGACACAAATCGATATACATCCCATGCTCATGGGTGGGTAGAATCAATATTGTGCAAATGACTATTCTGCCAAATATATTCTACAAATTCAATGCAATTCCCATCAGAATACCACCATTATTCTTCACAGAGCTAGAAAAAAAATTATAAAAATTGCATAGAACTGAAAAAGAGCTCATGTAGCCAAAGCAAGGCTAAGCAAAAAGAACAAATCTGAAGGCATCACATTACCTGACTTCAAACTATACCATAAGGCCATAGTCGCTGAAACAGCATGGTACTAGTATAAAAATGCACACATAAACCAATGGAACAGAATAGAGAACCCAGAAATAAAGCCAAATACTTACAACCAACTGATCTTTGACAAAGTAAACAAAAGCATAAGGTGGGGAAAGGACACCTTATTCAACAAATGATGCTGGGATAACTGGCAAGCCACATGTAGAAGATAAAACTGGATCTTCATCTCACCTAATACCAAAATCAAGTCAAAATAGATCAAATTCTTACCTTTTTTTTTTTTTTTTTTTTTTTTTGAGACTGAGTCTTACTCTATTGCCCAGGCTGGAGTGCAGTGGCGTGATCGTGGCTCACTGCAACCTCTGCTTCCCAGGTTCAAGTGATTCTCCTGCCTCAGCCTCCTGAGTAGCTGTGATTACAGGCATCTGCCATTGCATCCAGCTAATTTTTGTATTTTTAATAGAGACAGGGTTTCACCATGTTGGCCAGGCTGGTCTCAAACTCCTGACCTCAAGTGATCCATCTGCCTTGGCCTCCAAAGTGTTGGGATTACAGGTGTGAGCCACTGCACCTGACCAAGATGGATCAAACACTTAAATTTAAGATCTGAAGCCATACAAATTCTATCAGATAACATTGGAAAAATTCTTCTGGACATTGGCTTAGGCAAAGACTTCATGCCAAGAACCAACAACCAAATGCAAAAACAAAAACAAAAAACCAAACAGATGGGACTTAATTAAACTAAAGAGCTTCTGTACATCAAAAGAAAAAGTCAGCAGAGTAAACAGACAATCCATTGAGTGGAAGAAAATCTTCACAATCTATACATCTGACAAAGGACTAATATCCAAATCTACAAGGAACTCAGCAAGAATAAAACAAAGAATCCCATCAAAAAGGGGGCTAAGGACATGAATAGACAACTCTTAAAAGAAGATGTACAAATAGCTGACAAACATGAAAAAATGCTCAACATCACTAATGATCAGGGAAATGCAAATCAAAACCACAAGGTGATAACACCATACTCCTGCAAGAATGGCCATAATTAAAAAAAAAAAAAATAGATGTTGGCATGGATGTGGTGAAAAGGGAACACTTTTATACTGCTGGAGGGAATGTAAACTACTACAGCCACTATGGAAAACAGTGTGGGGATTTCTTAAAGAACTAGAAGTAGGTCTACCATTTGATCTAGCAATACCACTACTAGGTATCTACCCAGAGGAAAAGAAATCATTATGCCATATATATAATTGCACACACATGTTTATGGCAGCACAATTCACAATTGCAAAAATATGGAAGCAACCCAAATGCCCATCAATCAATGTGTGGATTAAGAAAATGTGGCATATATATACCATGGGATACATTCAGTCATAAAAAGAATGAAATAATGGTATTCACAGTGACCTGGATGGAATTGGAGACAAGCATACACAGGAAAAAAATCAGTAGAGATTGCCCCTGAGAAGGCCAAGACATTGCGCTTACTGGGCAGAGATTTTAAATCAGCTATTTATATTTACAGAACTAAAGGAAAGAATGTCTAAAGAACTCAAAGAAACTAATAAGGATGATGTCTTACCAAATAGAGAACAAAAGGAGATAGAAATAAATAAAAATAAAAATTCTGGAGCTGAAAAATACAGTAACTGAAATAAAGACTTCACTAGATATGTTCAAAATCCTACTTGAACTGGCAGAGGAAAAAAATCAGTGAACTTGTTGATAGATAAATTGAGATTATGAAGTTTATTGGCAGAAAAAAATGGAGAAAACTAAAAGTCTCAAACTCAATGAACACCATGAAGCTTACCAACATATACATAATGGAAGTTACACACACCACACACACACACACACACAGAGAGAGAGAGAGAGAGAGAGAGAGAGGGGGGGGAAAGAGTACGGGGGAGGGAGGGAGAGAGGAGCAGAAAGAATGTTTGAAGAAATAATGACTGAAACTTTCCAAATTTTATAAAATACATTAAGCTACACATCCATGAAGCTTGGAGCTCAGTGAATTCCAAGTTACACTCAGGGATCCACACCAGACAAATCATAATCAAGTTGTTGAAAGACAAAGAGAAAATCTTGAAAGCAGCAAAAGAGAAGCAACGCATCACATATAAGAAATTCTCAATAAGATGAGCAGCTGTTTTCTTATCAGAAGCCATAAGGCAATGGGATGACATATTCAAAGTGCTGAAAGAAAGAATTAACCAAAAACTCTATATCCAGAAAAACTGTCTTTCAAAAATGATGAAGAAGAAATTAAGCATTCCTAGATTATATAAAAGCCGAGATAATTTATCACTAGCAGGCTCAGCTTTTAAGAAACACTATGGGGAATTCTTCAAGCTGAAACATGTAACTCCATCCACACTGAGCATGAAACAGTAACTCAATTCACACAGAAATAAAAAGCACTGCTAACTGCATAGATAAAACTGAAGGATAACATAAATGTATTTTTTTTTGTTGTGCTGGTAGTAAATAGCACATAAAATGAACTCTCTCCTCTTATATTTTTAAGTGTACAATACAGTATTGTGAGCTATACGTACAATGTAGTACAGGAGAGCTCTAGAAAATTTTTAATCTTGCACGACCGAAACATATCAATTTTCCCCTCCCCCAGTCTTTGGCAACCACTGTGCTACTTTCTGCTCTAATGACACTGACTACTTAAGATACCTCATGTAAATGAAACCGTGCAGTATTTTTCTTGCTGTGACTTATATACTTTGCATAATGTTCTCAGGTTCATACATGTTGCGGCATATGACAGGAAGTCCTTATATGTGACTGAATTGTATTCCATTGTATGTATATACCACATTTTCTTTATCCATCCATTCACTGATGGATAGTTAGGTTGTTTCCACCTCTTGGCTCTTGTGAGTAATGTGGCAACAGACAGGAGAGTGCAGTTATCTCTTTGAGATTCTGATTTCAATTCTTTTGGATAAATACCCAGAAGTGAGATTGCTAAATGATATAGTAGCTCCATTTTTAATTTTTTGAGAAAACATCCACCCCATGTAACATGGTGGCTGTTCCATTCTACATTCTCATCAACAGTGTGCTAGTGTTCCAATTTCTCCACATCCTTACCAGCACTTGTTATTTTCTTTTCTTTTCTTTTCTTGTTTTGTTTTGTTTTATTTTTGATAATGGTCATCTTAATAGGTGTGAGGTGATATTCTGTTTTTTTTTTTTGCATATCCCTGATGATTATTGATTTGAGCATCTTATCATCTACTTGTTGATCATTTGTATGTCTTTTTTTTTTGAGAAATGTCTATTAAAGTCATCAGCCCATTTTTAAATCAGGTTATTTGGTGTTTTTTATTGAGTTGTAGGAGTTCCTTATGTATTTTGAACATTAACCCCCTATCAGATGCATGGTTTGTATGTATTTTCTCCCATTCTGTAGACTGCATTTTCACTCTACTGATTATTTTGCTGTGCAAAAGCCTTTTACTTTGATATAGTCCCACTTGTCTAATTTTGCTCTTGTTGCCTGTGCTTTTGGTGTCATATCCAAGATATAATTTTACAGACCATTATTATAAAGTTTCTCCCTGTTTTCTTCTAGGAATTTTGTAGTTTCGGGTCTTCCATTTAAGTTTTTAATTCATTTTCATTGATATTTATGTATGATATTAGATAAGGGTCCAATTTTGTGCTTTTGCATGTGGAATATATAGTTTTTCCAGCACCGTTTTTTGAAGTGCCTATCTTTTCCCTATTGTGTATTCTTGGAACCCTTGTTGGAAACTAGTTGACCATATATGTGTGGTTTTATTTCTCGTCACTCTATTCTGTTCCATTGGTCTATGTTTGTCTTTATGCCAGTATCATACTGTTTTGATTTTGTAGCTCTGCAATATGTTTTGAAACTAGAAAGTGTGACAACTTCAGCTTTCTTCTTCTTTCTCAAAATTTTCTTGGTTATTTGGAGTTCTTTGTGGTTTCATATATATTTTAGGATTGTTTTTTCTGTTTCTGTGAAAAATACGATTGGAATTTTGATAGTGATTGCGTTGAATGTGTGGATTGCTTCAGAAAGAATAGACATTTTAACAATGTTAAGTCTTCACACCAATGAACATAAGTCTTTCCATTTATTTGTGTCTTTAATTTCTTTCAGCAATGTGTTTTTTATTTTTATTTATTTATTTATTTATTTCTTTATTTTTGAGATGGAGCCTTGCTCTGTTACCCAGACTGGAATGCAGTGGTGTGATCTTGGCTCACTGCAGCCTCCACCTCCCAAGTTCAAGTGGTTCTCCTGCCTCAGCCTCCTGAGTAGCTGGGACTACAGGCATGCGCCACCGTGCCTGGCTAATTTTTGTATTTTTAGGAGATGGGGTTTCTCCACATTGACCAGGCTGATCTCAGGTGATCTGCCCTACTTGGCCTCCCTGCCCAAGTGCTGGGATTACAGGCATTTTCCAGCAGTGTTTTGTAGTGTTCAGTCTACAAACTCCTTAGTTAAGTTTATTTCTAGGTATTTTATTCTTTTTGTTGCTATTGTGAATGGAATTGTTTTCTTAATTTCCTTTTCAGGTTGTTTGATATTAGTATATGGAAATGCCACTGAATATTGTATATTGATTTTGTATCCTACAACATTACTGACTATCAGTTTTAACAGTTGTTTTTGTGTGGAATCTTTAGGGTTTTCTACGTATAAGATCGTGTCATTTCCAAGTAGAATAATTTTACTTCTTTCTTTCTAGTTTGGATGCCTTTTACTTTTTCTCTTGTCTAATTCCTCAGGCTAGGATGTCCATTACTGTGTTGAATGGAAGTGGTGAGAGTGAGCATCTTTGCCTTGTTCTTGATCTTAGTGGAAAAGTTTTTTGTTTTTCACTATTGACCATGATATTTGTTGTAGGTTTTACTATGTTAAGGTAATTGTCTACTATTCTTGGTGTTTTTTTTTTTTTTTTTGATTCATATGAAGGTGTTGAGTTTTGTCAAATGCTTTTTCTGCATCTATTGAGATGGTCAAGTGAGTTTTATTCTTTATTTTCTTAATGTCACACTAATTGATTTTTCCTTTGTTGAACCACCCTTCCATTCCAGGAATAAATCCCACTTGGTCATAATGTATAATCCTTTTATTGTGCAGTTGAATTCAGTTTGCTAACATTTTGATGAGGATTTCTGCATCTATGTTCATCAGGGATATTGGCCTGTAGGTGTTTTTTTTTGTTTTTGTTTTTTTTTTGTGTGGTGTCTTTGGCTTTGGTATCAGGGTAACACTAGCCTCATAAAATAAGTTTGAAAGTGTTCCCTCCTCCTCTTCCATTTATTGGAAGAGTAGCAGAAGGGTTGGTGGTCATTCTTTAAGTGCTTGGCAGAATTCACCCGTGAAGTCCTCTGGTCCCAGGCTTTTTTGTTGTTGTTGTTGAAAGATTTTTGATCACTGATAAAATCTCCTTACCAGCTATGGTTCTAGTTATGAGTCTGTTCAGATTTTCTGTTTCTTCATGATTCAGTCTTAGTAGATTGCATGTTTCTAAGAATTTATCTATTTTTTTCTTGCTCTTAGTTCAAAATGAATTACAGATTCAAATTATTATCAGAATTTGAACCTATGGCTGGGAGCCACGGCGCATGCCTGTAATCCCAGCACTTTGAGAGGCTGAGGTGGGTTGATTGCTTGAGTATGGAGTTCAAGACCAGCTTGGGGAACATAGCAAGACTCAGTCTCTATTTTTTAAAAAGAATAAAAGTTTAAAGATAAAGCGTTTTTTTTCATGTGTCTGTTGGCTGTATGAATGTCTTCTTTTGAGAAATGTCTGTTCATATCCTTTGCCCATTTTTTGATGGGGTTGTTTGTTTTTTTCTTGTAAATTTTTTTGAGTTCTTTGTAGGTTCTGGATATTAGCCCTTTGTCAGATGAG
>NW_012102499.1:3810953-3849325 GCF_000951045.1 Mandrillus leucophaeus
CACAGCAACATGGCACAAGTATGCATATGTAACAAACCTGCACGTTATGCACATGTACCCTAGAACTTAAAGTATAATAATAATAAAAAATTAAAAAAAAAAAAGATAAAGCGGTGGGGTGCAGTGACTCATGCCTGTTATCCTAGCACTTTGGGAGGCTGAGGCAGGGGAATTTCTTGAGCTCAGGAGTCCAAGACCAGCCTGAACAACATGCTAAAACCCTATCTCTACCAGAAATACAAGAAAATTACCCAGGCCTGATGGTGCATGCTTGTGGTCCCAACTGCTCAGGAGGCTGAAGTGGGAGGATTGCTTGAGCCCGGGAGGTAGAGTGAGTCAAAATTGCACCATGGCACTCCAACCTGGGCAACACAGTGAGATGCCATCTTGAAAAAAAAAATAATAATTTGAGCTTGACTGGGCGCGGTGGCTCAAGCCTGTAATCCCAGCACTTTGGGAGGCTGAGGTGGGCAGATCACAAGGTCAGGAGATCAAGAACATCCTGGCTAACACAGTGAAACTCCATCTTTACTAAAAATACAACAAATTAGCTGGGTGTGGTGGTGGGCGCCTGTAGTCCCATCTACTCGGGAGGCTGAGGCAGGAGAATGGCGTGAACCAGAGCGAGACTCCGTCT
The DNA here is from genome assembly GCF_000951045.1 of Mandrillus leucophaeus. Lineage (NCBI taxonomy): Eukaryota > Metazoa > Chordata > Mammalia > Primates > Cercopithecidae > Mandrillus > Mandrillus leucophaeus. Next base: position 3,811,591 of record NW_012102499.1, read on the forward strand.
CAAAAAAAAAAAAAAAAAAAAAAAGAAAAAGAATCTGAACCTAAGTCATTTCTATTCTAAAGCCCAGTCTCTTAAACACCTTTGTAACTTCTAGGAAAAATAGGAAAGGATGAATTTTCTAAATCTCACATGCAATAAAAGTGTTACTCATTTTTTCTCACGCATAAGAGAAAAAAGCATCATTCGTATTATTTTACAACTTGCCTGAATATACTCTTACTTCACTGAAAATAATATCACAATATCAACTAAGCAACACTACGCTTTATTTTGTGATAGGTTGCAGTTTGGCAGTGATGTCTCACATTTGACAGCTTGTATATTTCATTTTTTAGTCTGAAGATTAGGAAATTGAGCAAAGCATGTTTGTCTTATTTCTTCTAAAGGCAAAAAGCATTAAATATAAATTATTTGTCAATTACTTATAAAAGGTAAACTTCCTTTATCAGATTCTCTCATCACATCTGGTTTTTGGAATAATCTCTTTGTTTGAAGAAACAATTTACTCTTAGAACGTGAGGTTCAGAATTTCTCTTAGACATGATGTAAAGTCTTGCATGGCTAGAATTATTTAAATAGTTGTTATTTGATTTTTAACCAAAAAACCCATTGGTAACAAGCAAATGTTGTACATCATTTTGCCCTTCAAAGAAAAATGTATTCAGTTGGAAGTGATTTCAAAAGCTGCTTGTCATTTAGCGGCTATTAAACGTTTTATGGACAGTAGGCATGGAACTTAAATTTTCATAGCATCAAAATTATTATGTTAAGACCAACCAAAAACAGGGCTATAATTCCTCTAGTTTGTATCATTAGAAATGTCTGCCAAGTCATATGCTCATAAGACAATTAGAGTTTCGAATCATGATACAAAATTGATGATTCATAAATTATACACATGTCTGGATTGTTAAGAAAATGTGTTGCATTTTCTGTGTACTTAATGTACTCTCAGTGTCTATAACGTACATATCATTTTAAAAAGAAGCCAAAGTTTCAAAAAGAAGCCATGTATACCCTATCTTTGCAGGGAGTTTGTATGCATCCATATATTTCTGCAGTAAAGGAGGTGATAACAATGAAAATGAACAGATAAAGGAAACTATAGTTTTCTTTCAGACCCCCTGTATTTACCAAGAAAAAACTTTGCATAGCAGCAAGAATTGAATTCAAACGAACTATGTACTGTAAAATTTAGGATTGTAAAGAAATTTAGGAAGACATCTGATTTCAAGAGAATCTCATCCCTTTACTATCCTGAACAGATAGCTTTTTTTTTTTTTTTTTTGGCTGGCATGTTTACCAGGTACATGACATTGTATGGACAGTTTCTTAGCTATAATATTGCTTTGTGCTTGAGTGAGTGCTTGTGTTGGACTTGAGTAGAAATTTTCAAGATAAGAAAATTGTTCGTATAAAGATGCAACAATATTAAAGGCTTGATAAACATATTGAATATTGTCTCTCTAATTCATCACTTAGATTCATTTTAGAAAGTCTTTCTGAGTGCAGAGAATAGAGTGAGAACTTGTCCTAGATTAACTCTTGTTTTTTAGGGTATCAAAAACAGTATTTGGTTTGGGAGGCTGAGGCAGGTGGATCACTTGAGGTCATGAGTTTGAGACCAGTATGGCCAATATGGTGAAAACCCTGTCTCTACCGAAAATATAAAAAATTAGCTGAGTGTGGTGGCGCATGCCTGTAATCCTAGCTACTTGGGAGGCTGAGGCAGGAGAATCACTTGAACCTGGGAGGTGGAGGTTGTAGTGAGCCAAGATCATACCACTGTACTCCAGCCTGTTCAACAGAGTGAGACTCCGTCTCAAACAACAACAATGACAACAACAGTATTTGGCTATTATTGGTACCTGAATATTTACTTAGAAGAATAGTAAAAAAAGAAATCTTTTAAAGTTTTAAAGTTTTTCTATTTCAAAAAACATACCTCAAAAGGTTTATGTACAATCTGATAGCATAGCTGGTAGCAATAAAACAATTCTAATTTTATTGCAAGGAATTATAAGCTAATGAGTAAAGTTTTCAAGATGAAGAAGGCAGATGGGTACAATGCTAAGTTAGAAAATACTTTTAAGCCTCAGAATAATACCAAATTGATATTTAATCACCTGGACAATTACTGGAAATCATATAATCTTTGATTATTTTATATTATCAATGTTACTCTCTTATTTTCTAAGAAGACAAGATTTGGACAGTGGCACATTTAATCAGAGATAATCCATTTTATGTAGGATTGAGTGAGAATATAGAAAAATGGAAATCTATTAGTTCCTTAGTCTGTTTAGTGTTGCTATAACAGAATACCCAGGCTGTGTATTTTATAAAGAAAAGAGGTGTGTTTGGCTTATGATTTTGGTGGCTGGAAGGTTCAAGATTGGGCATTTGTATCTGGTGAGAGTCTCAGACTGCTTCAACTCACCATGGAAAACAGGAGATGAGTGGGCATGTGCAAAGAGCTTACACAGCAAGAGAGAAAGCAAGAGAGAGAAACCTAGGAAGCCAGGCTTTTTTATTTTTAAACAACCCGCTCTCATAAGAACGAACCTATCCCCAGGAGAGCTAGAACTGACTCATCCTCATGGGAGGACATTAATCTATTCATGAGGGATCTGCCCCATGCCCTGAACACCTCCCACTAAACACCACTTCCCAACACAGCCACATTGGGGATCAAATTTCCACAGGAGTTTTGGAGGGGACAAACCACATCCAAACCATAGCACTAGCAGGCCCTGGAATTCAAATTATTTTTAGAAAGATATATGTGACTTAGTGATACAAGTGCACTACATACATTTCAAGAAAGAAACATTTGCAAAATTTAAAACCCTGGCAGTTATATGACAGTGAAAGATAGTGAGTTTAGTTCAAGAAAAAGAATTGCTAAAATGTATGAAACAGAGTGTGGTAGGTTGATTGTATCAATGGCCCTAGTTAATGGCTTCCTTATGTCATGCTATTTGCCCTGTATCTTTGTGGTCCTCTCCCACTCTGACTCTGGGCTTAAATGCCTTGCTTTGGTTAATGGGAAACATGAATGATTGGGCTTCCTTTTTCTTGCTCTTCTGCCTACATCATAAGAAAATTCCCAGGCTAGTCTGATGGATCATGAGACATATGGAATAGAGCTGAGTCAGCCCAGTTCCCCTAGTTGAGGCCCGGATATGTGAGAGATCCCAGTCAAATTCAGCAAAGCTGCCTAGTCAACCCCAAACTCACCGCTGACCATAAGTGAGCCCTACCAAGCACAGCTCATCTGAACAGAATGCCAACCAATTAAGAGTCATGAACAGATGTAAATGTTTATTTTTGTATGCTCTGAGGTTTATGTGGTTCTTTGTTATGCAGTTTACTGTAGCAATAGAGAACTGACACACAAAGGATAAGCATGCTATAATTTATCTGCAAATCTATACTTTTCCTTTTGCTTCAGCTTCTGTTCCTAAATGATGTATACACATAAATGCAAGCATCTGTATTCAGGCTGAGTAAAATTCCATTTTAGTATTTTCAATTGTATGAAAAATAAAGATAATAGAGGGAATGATAAAAGTAGGAAAGAGTCTTCAATGCACACATAAAAAAGATGCCTATTTTCAACAATACTTCAGGCTTCAACATTGCTTACATCCCATAATAGTGTTATTTATAACATACATGACATACATGTATGTTAAAGGAGTTCAATTATAATGAGTCCAAGGTATCTGATTTATAATAAGATGATTTGGTGATAATGTTATTGATGTAAAATTTTACCTTAATGCTGATACAATAAAAATCATAATAACATGTACAGTATTTACTATATAGCACTTACTGTCCTAAGTTTCTTGCATATACAAACTTATGCCATTCTAAGAACCTAAGGTGGCCGGGCGCGGTGGCTCAAGCCTGTAATCCCAGCACTTTGGGAGGCCGAGACGGGCGGATCACGAGGTCAGGAGATCGAGACCATCCTGGCTAACACGGTGAAACCCCGTCTCTATTAAAACAAACAAACAAACAAACAAACAAAAACAAACAAACAAACAAAAAAAGAACCTAAGGTAGTATCTACAGATATTTTCATCATTTATAAATGAGGAAACTGGGGTGCAGAGAGGTTGAGTTACTTGCTTCAGGTTCACACAGGATAATTATTGGTAGAACTGGGATTTGAATCCAAGTAGGCTAGCTACAGATCCCGCACACTGAACATACTACCTTTCCCATTTGTGTTAAGCAGGTATAGCTTTTCATTTACTAAAAGGCACACCCAAGTAAGCAGAGAGCTCAAGTGGAGGAAGAATAATATTTATGGAAAACAAGACAGGTGTTTTTTATTCCTTCTAAATAATTTAATGTAGAAAATGAGATAATTTTAAGTGCATTTTGTAAAAGAGGACACTAATCAGGTTTCTTTAGGGTAACAAGTCTTTTTTCTGTTTGTCTCATTACCATAGTCAGATGTGCTAGTTCATATGGTTCAATTATAAAGTATGACATATTAAATTGGGTGATAATAATAGGCAGGTATACCAGAGGAAATAATCAAAAGGCAGTTAGGATTACAACCTTTAACCTGTGATGAGACTGTGTTAAGAACCTCATACCCTAACTAGCAGTTCTTCATATTTAGTACACATATGACTCACTCTGTAGAAATCTGGATTTCAGCTTTGGAGAGAGTCTTGTTCAACATGCCTAGATAGGTGAAGAAATCTACATTTACAAATAACATAAAGTAATTTTCATTCACATTGGCTGTTGAGCAGTACTTTTCAACAACTTTTTGTGGTAATGGAAATGTTCTGTATCTGAGGTGTCCACATGTGCCTCATGCTCAGTTGAGAAACTGAAGTTTTAATTCTACTTAATTTCATTTTAATTTTAAATAACTTAAACTTCAATTCAGTAGTCACGTGTGGCAAGTGGCTTTTTGTATTGGAGAGCTCTAGAGCAAGGGTTAGCAAACAATGGCCTGATGACCAAATTTAGCCTTGCCTATTTGTTTACATGTTGTCTATGGCTACTTTCACTCTACAAAGGCAGTGTTGAATAGTTGCAACAGATACCGTATGGCCTGTAGAGCCCAGAATGTTTACTATCTGGCTTTTTACAGAGAAGGTTTTCTGAGCCTTGGCCTAGAGCATTTCTTTGGGAAACAATACCCTATAATTTGGGTTTTCTTTTGAAAGGAATGGGGAACCAAAGGAATTTTTTTTTATATAAGAGAATGTGAATGGATTGACTAATGATATCTAATTTACAAGGTTATCATGGACATATTTGGTATATCATATTAGAATCACCATAATCAGGACTCCAAATGACTGGTATTTATTTAAGATATGGCTTTTTTTGGTATCTTGACAACCTTGGGCATATTTATAAGATTTTAAAAGGAATTTTTAAGGATTTTATCTTATTTTATTAAGGATTTTAAGGATTTTGTTCCAGCATTTTTATTATTTCTGGGTCAATTTCTATTAATTGATTTGTCTCCTGGATAAGGGTATATTTTCCTCCTTTGCAAACTTGCTAATTTTTCATTGGTTGCTGACCATTCAGACTTTTACCTTGTGGAGTACTAGCTTTTGTTGGATTCCTTTAAAGAGTATTAGACTATGTTCTGGCCCATAACTTGGGATCAGTTTTATGTTTTTGAGGCTTGTTTTTCAGCTTTGTAATGACAGTTCCAGAGTAGCCTTTATTCTAGGGACAGTCTAGCCTCACTGCTAAGGTAGGACCCTTCTGATAAGTCTGCCTTGGGCCCCACATCTTATGAAGTCTCTCCACTCTGGCTGGTGAGATGCAAACCATTTCCCACCTTGTTTTAGCTCTGGGAATTGTTTGGCCTACTGATTTCTAATAGTTCTTCCTGCAACCTCATGAAGCTTTACCCGATGCATACATGGATTAGTACTTCAGCAAAGACAACAAGGGACCTCTCTTCAGGTCTCCAGAGATCTCTTTCCATGTAGCCGCTGCTTCTCCAGTACTCTGCCCTGCAAACATTAGATGCTTCAACTTCCCTGAATGTCCTGACCTTTGTTTCCTTAATTCTGAAAGAACTGATGAGGTCCCCATCCTGGGGCTTCAACCTGGCAAATGCTTCCAGGCAGTAAGCTGGGAGCAATCCTGAAACTTATTTAATTTGTTTTCTTTCACTCAGGAATTAATTTTCTGTGCTGCCTGTTGTCAATGTCTAAACAGAGTTGTTTCAAATATCTTGTGTGTGTTTCTAAATGTAAATGATGGGACAGCAATTCCTGTAACAGTTAATTCTTTATGGGTATAAATGAAAGTAATATAATTAATATTTAAGTCATTTAAAATTTCTTCAATAACAAAGTAAAATTATTTAAAAACAGAAACGTATTTGTTAAATGTTTGATTACATTAGTTAAATGTTAATATAACTTTTAAAATTTATAAGCCTTTTTAACCAAGTCAATAAGAAACATTTTGAATGTATACTTTGTTCTTTACTTTTCGTATTTATTCATGATTGGGAGGGGAAATACATTCTCTTTTAATTCAAACTCTTTCTTAGCTTCAACAAATCTGTCCAAGGGAAAAAATTATTTCCATGGTTGTGAAATATTTTGATAGACCTAGATGGTTCTATGGGTATGAGTTTAGGAGGCTGGTGAATATAGATGCTTTAGTGACTTCTTTCTTTCTTATTAGTAATTCTCTTTACAATCTCCTCAGCAAATTCGTATTTCCTTAGTGACTCACCTTTAACCATCAAATCGATCCTAGTTGTCATCATGGATGAGTTATTATTGGAGGTTTATGTTTTAGTGAGTCTGCCTTAGTAAAGTTTGACCCTGGAAATGGCTGTAAGAATTTTGGCAAGACAATGATGTGTAGCACATACTTATCTTGTCTATTTGTCAAAAGTTTCTAGAATGTCTTCTCATGTACTATTTTTATATCATTAGCAGTTATAAGCATAATTCCATAATAATATTTTGACCTTTAGCATATCTCATGAACCCTTTTAATATAGGGTTCAGTGTTTTAACAAAGTGTTTTAAGCATAATTAATACATTCTATAGGTGAAAAAAGTTGATCATTATCTTTCAGTCACCTTGATGTTATTTTTAATTTATTTTTTCCTTGACATTGATTGATTTTTTTTCCTTGAAGGAATTTGCTCCTAGCACCTACAGCCACATTTTTCCTTAAAGGAAAAAAATGAGATAAATAATAAAAAAATTTTCATTTCATTGATTGATGGGGGCTTGGCAGTTTAAGGCCTGACTCTAAGCCAACTGATAAGAATAGAATATTTTGTGAAAGAGATACTGTGGCTAAAATGGATCAATGAATTGGAGACTAATGGTTCAATCAAGATGCTGAAGTGTAAGCTTATAGGGGCTGTAGCTGCTAGATTATAGCACCTGGGGAAGGGGATTAGGAGCAGGAGAAAATAAGATATAGCACAGGCAGAGAATAGATCATGGAGTAGTCATAAAGGGTTTGTTAAGAATTAAGATGAATGACAAAAACTCAGTAAAGGCTCTGTTTACCTGAAATGACTATTGATTCATTTGAAACAGCATATTTTTTTTTTGTTGTTTTTTTTTGAGATGGAGTCTTGCTCTGTCACCCAGGTTAGAGGGCAGTGGTGCGATCTCAGCTCACTGCCAGCTCCACCTCCCAGGTTCACGCCATTCTCCTGCCTCAGCCTCCCGAGTAGCTGAGACTACAGGCATCCACCACTATGCCTGGCTAATTTTTTGTATTTTTAGTAGACACAGGGTTTCACCGTATTAACCAGGATGGTCTCCATCTCTTGACCTCGTGATCTGCCCGCCTCGGCCTCCCAAAGTGCTGGGATTACAGGCATGAGCCACCACGCCCGGCCTGATGCAGCATATCTTAAGGGGATGAACGTTTCACAGTGTGGATATCTGTAGGGAACTCTGATGTCATTTGTAATACTAATATTTAAAAGTATGTACTGTCACTTTTAGAATTCTATACCTGTCTGTCTCTGCCTGCCTATCTGTCTATCTAATCTATCTATCTGAGAGATGGGTTTAATGGAGTATTTTCTACTCATTAGAGATTATCTTTCTACCGACAACAGTTTGTATCACTCAAAAATGCTGTGAGAACATTAAGTGTGTTCTGATGTGTGAAAGCTCTAAAGGAGAAATTTATTTTTATATTACAGTATACACATATGTAAGTATATTAGGTCAAATGTATGACATTGTTGATGTTCAACCAGTTTTGACCTACTGAACCAACAATTTCATATGGTGTATCCTAATGTTAGGTTCACTTCTTAAAATGCTTGCAAACGCGTTTAATAAAACAGTAATCCTATTTGAATTTAGGATGGTGTTATCTCTAAAGGACAGGTAGCTTAGCTCCTGGATCTTGCTTCACACTTTGAACTAAATTGAAGGGTTAAAAAGTCAAACAAATCACTCCTCCCCAAAATACAGCAGTTTCACAAACCACTTTCACCTTGAAATTTCTGTGTGGATCTACCCTCAGTGCCTTCTGAAAAAACTGCTCATGTGTCCATCTGAGAATCTCTTTCTCTAACAATGAGTCACAAATTTCCATTGCTTCCCATCGTTTCTCTTTTTTACTGTTTTTTGGATAGATAATAATACTTAAATTTCCAGTTGTATTTATGAATTTTTAGATTTCTCTTTATTTCTTTTATTTTTCTCCTTTATTCTGTCAATGTGTACTTCATACTAAATTATGAAATTATGCTATTAGGTATACACATGTTTAGTTTTTTTATCTTACTGTTGAATTAACTTTTGAAAATCATTTTTATTCTCTTTATCTCTGGTTATAGTTCTTGCCTTAAAGTTTATATTTAGCTGGTTTTATGTCTACTATCTTGCTCTTTGTTTTTTATTTGAAATACCACTTTTTTCCCTTTTGTTCTGCTTTCTTGCCTATTTTGTGACAAATCAATTATTATTATGACTCCATTTCATCCCTTTGATAGGCTTTTTACTTATACTTTTGGATATTTTTATTTGAGGACTAGAGATTACAATATACATCTTTAACTTATCACAGTTGACTTTGAATTAGTATTTTACCACTTCACACATACACACAAATGTTAGACTGTTACCACAGTATAATTCTATTTACTACTCCTTGGTGCTATTTTGTCATATATTTTACTTTTATATCTGTTATACACATCTAAATACATTGTTATTGTTATTGCTTTATATAGCAGGTACCCTTTTAATATATCAGAAATAACTTTTTAATATTTTCTCACATATGTACCCCTCTGGTGCTCTTCTGTATTTCCTCTGTCTCAGTGCATCCATCTGGAATAATTTCTCTTCATTGTAAAGAACTTTATGTAACGCTGACTGCTGATGGCAAAAATACCCGTGTTTTGCTTATCAGAAAACAGATTTATTTCACCTTCATTTTTGATATCTATATTTTGCTGGATATAGATTTTTAGGTTGGCAGTTTATTTTTCTTACAACACTTTAAAGATATTGTCCCATTGTCCTATGTCTTCTATACTTATTGTATAGAAGTCAGCTGTGTTTCTTGCTCTTTTTACCTTGTATTTAACATCTCTCTCTCTCTTTTTTTCCTCCGACTGCTTTTGTGATTTTTTTCTTTTTTATATTTGCAGCAGTTTGACTTCCATGTGCCACTGTGTGGCTTTCTTTGTATTTATCCTGTTTAAATTTGCTGAGCTTTTGAATCTGTTAGTTGATAATTCTTTTCAATTTTTGGAAAATCTTGTCCATTATTTCTTAACATTTCTTGTCTAGCTTCTCTTTTCTCTCTTTGGCACTTTATTTTCACATCTGCTAGTTGTTAGCAGTTGAATTGTTTCCCCCAACCTCCTTCAAAAATATATATATATATATTGAAGTCCTAATCTCTGGTAACTCCAAATGTAACCTTATTTGAAAATAGGGCCATTGCAGGTGTAATTAGTTAAGAAGAGCTATATTGGAGTAGGTGGGGCGTGATTCAATATGGTGTCCTTATAAGAAGATGGCCATATGAAAATAGAGACACAGAGAACAGTATGTGAAGATGGAAGAAGTGAAAAGGAGCTCCTCATCCAATAGTACCAGAAGGAATATTAACCTGGGGGAGACAGGTAGGGAAAGAGAAATATGGTCTGCATAGTCATTTAAAACTGCTTTATGTAGTTCATTTGAGAGGCACAGTGAAGTGGGACGGGAAGGAAGGTACTAGCATTTATGGAGGGTCAGCTTTCCTCTAGGCCCTTTACTTGAGATGCTTCATTTAATCTTTATGCAACCTCATTGGACAGCTTTCATTTCCCATTGTAGAGGTGAGGTAAGATCCAGGGTGTCAATTATTAAATAACTGGTCTAGGGTCACACAGTTAAAGTGACTCAGTTGAATTTCAAAATCAGTTTTATCTGATTTCAAAATTTATTTTCTTTTTAAGGAAAAGGTTTAGTTCTGCTGCTGGGATTGAATACCAAGGGTAAATAAAAAGAATGCATTTTATGTCTCTTTCTGATGACAGAAACTTTATTGTTATAGATAAGAGTTTTTATCCTGGCATTCTTGAATCTTTACAAATGGAAAATAGAACCCCCTAATAGTCGATGTAAAATCTTGTTATGTGTGATCATGCATATTTAGGAGTGCAGACCCATAGGTTTTCTTAGATTATCAAAGGTAGAACAGCTGTTATTGTACATTCTATGCAAATAAATCCCACTGCAGTTGGACAACTCCAGCTGACAGGAGTCTGTACCTGGAAAAAGTGAAGAATTAATGATACAGATAATAAATAACATAAGAATATAATAGACTTGACACAGTGGCTCATGCCTGTAATCCCAGTACTTTGGGAGGTCGAGGCAGGTGGATCACCTAAGGTCAAGAGTTCAAGACCAGCCTGGCCAACATAGTGAAACTCTATCTCTACTAAAAATACAACAACAACAAAAAAGTAGCCAAATGTGGTGGTGGGTGCATGTAACTCCAGCTACTCAGGAGGCTGAGGCAGAAGAATCGCTTGAACCCAGGAGGCAGAGATTGCAGTGAGCCAAGATCGTGTCATTGCACTCCAGCCTGAGCAATAAGAGTGAAACTCCATCTCAAAAAAAAAAAAAAAAAAAGTAGTATATTCAGAGAAGGAGATTCCCACACTTGGGAGAGCAGGCATTTCAGAAATGATTCTTGCCTTCATGAAGCTCACTCTTAGTAGGAAAACTGATATTTAAGCAGACAATTAGTCAATGCATAAATGCTTTAATGGAAGTGTGAACATGACTATGTAGGAACACAAAAGGGAAAATCATTAATTCTATTTGGTCATTGGATGGAAGCTTCAAGGATTTTTCACAGAGGAAGAGATGATGAAACAGTAGTAGGAATTAGTCAAGTGAATATTGTAGGGAGAAGGAATTACTTACAAGGTACAAGTCCCAGAGGTAGGAAACATTCTGTATAGTTAGAACCCACAGCAGAGTGGCAGGTAGTATGTCTGGGGAAGGTAGGCAGCTCGTGGGTGATCTTGTATACAAAGCAGAAGAGTTTGAACTTGGTGTGTGGACTAGTTGGCCTTAGCTTTTCAGGTCAATGACCCATTTGACAATCTGATGAAAGTTATGATACCTTTATTCAGAAAAAAGTTAACATATGCACCAAAATTTGCATGTGATTTCATGGGGGAACTCGAAATGGGGAACTTTGTAGTATATGATAAGATACCTTTAGAGAGTTTAAAGAGGATGTCATATGATCATATTTATGTAACAGAAAGATTATATAGCAGTTTTGCAGGGGCTTGATATTTGGATAAAGGGTACAGTCAGCAGGCTGTGGTAGAGAAATGATGACGGCTCAATGAAGGCATTGATAGTAGGAATGGAAAGCAAAGAATAAGTTTGAGACACATTTTAGAGGGAGGATCTATAGGACATGGGTATTGACTGTAGAGGAATTGAAAGGGAGGAAATCTAGGATAATTTTTTTCTTTCTTATTTTTCTTAGGGGTTGGCCTTCATATCTAGTGGTGTCAACGTGACATTGGGGGTCTTTTAAACCTTTCAGTTGGCTCTCTTCCAGTAGTACAGAGGCCCCACCCAGTAGCTGATGTCTGTCCCACTCATATAATCACACTGGAATACTGGCAGTGACATCTCTTTCCTCATAGAGCTACAACGATGAGAGTACTGTTTCTTAGCTATTTCCAGTGCCTTCCTTCTTAATCACAAATGGCAGTGCTGAGGAGCCAGACTGTCCCAGTGTCTCTGACAATTAAATTGACTTTCCTAAAGCGATTTCTCCGCCAGGATTTATTAATCAAGGTATCAAAGTATTGGATCAGAGGTAATTAAATGCAACAACTCCAAATTGCCTCAAGCAAAACACATACAGTGTATGGGTTTGCATGCTCCAGCATGAGTTTCCCAAGTCGATAAAAGCCTCATCTGTCAGAAGTAGCCACACATTCCTTGGTCCCAGAGACCTACATAAATGCAGTGTGTGCCTTTGGGCAGGGCTTCTACTTTTATAAAAAGTCTTGAGGGGAGTTTAAAAGTATTTGCTTTCATGGAAACATTAGCAAATTTTTGAGTAAGGTTGGAGGCCAAAAAATTCACTTATTCTATTTAATTTGGGGTTTTTATTTCAAATTCTTTCATCTTTTAGTGCTCTGCCTCAGTCTACATTATTCATATTTACACTAATTATAATTTATAATTTTTACTTAATGGAATGTCTATGGAGTTTTGACCTATGAAGACACTTGGATTACTTTGAACATGGATTAAATGTTGCTGCCAAGGGGCTACTGTTTTATTTGCATAAGATTCCAAAGGAATTGAAGAATCCCTAAGAGAATTGAGTGGTGGAATGAGCTCATTTCCACTTATGGGAAAGCTACAGACCTTGTCTTCAGCACAGCAATGGTGTTGATTTAGTAAAATAAGAATCAAATGCATTCTCAAGCAAACTTGAGGGTGTGTAGCCTTTATACCTTTCTGTTTTGGTGTCATGCACCACCTTTTGCATGCAGACAAAATATCCGCTACTTTAGAGTGAAAAAGAAAATAATAACTCAAGTTATGTGAATAAGTTGTACTAGTTCAGACTTCTTGGTTGCAAGGAACAGAAATTTGCTACCTAAATTTGCCTAAGTAAAATAGGGATTTATTTAGAAGGATAAAGGAAACTTTCACATTAATCAAAGAGCAGGAGCCATAACTGAATTGAACTGGGTTTGCCTAGGCTGGAACTGCATTCTTGGAGGCTTTGGAGTCCAGCTGCTGTAGGTCATGGGACTTCATGTTGATATTTGGTTGTTAATATAACTGCATCCACTCTCTATATGTGTACTTTTGTTTCTCTTAGACCTTGTGTAACCACATATGGGGTTGGAAGTTAGCAGAAGAGAAAAAGTTGTGGGCAGAGACTAGGGGAGGGCTGAGGGCAGAGCATTCACAGAATGATTGTATTATTGGTTCTAATTGAGGTATATTACTTTTAAATAAAATAGTTTTGTAATAATGAGAGCAATTACTATGAAGGAGACACCATGCTGCGCATTTTACTTTTCTCTCCTTTAATTTTGAGACAATTATTAAAACTCAACGGACTATAGCTGTTTTACAGATGAGGAAATGAACTCAGAGAAAGAAGAAAAATGATTGTCAAGATCTTGTTTCAATTAAATGGTGATGCCAATATTCAAATTCATATCTGTCTAACTCCAAATGCTAAGCTGCTTAACTTCTATGCAACATGATGAACTCATCTTACTCAAGAATTGACTCCCCTCTCTAGCTTTTGAGGAAATTTTGTCCTGTACATCCATTGAGAGAAAGGAGTAATACAAGAATCTCTAATTATAATCTTTTGACGTCTATCTCAGTAGTGTTGAGAGAGTCAGGAGAATAGGATAAGCTGCATTAGCTGCTATAACAAACAACTCCAAAATCTCAGTGGCTTAAAACAATTAATGTTTATTTTTCATGCTCTTAGAGACCAATGCTGATATTCCTGGTAGGTGGCTCTCTAAGGTAGCTATCCTGCAATAAGTGACTCAAGAATCCAGGCTTCTTCTATCTTGTAGCGCTACCATCTTTAACACATTGTCTTGAAAGTCACTGAAGAAAAAAGAAAACTGTGTGAAGCCCAGCTGGTCTTAACTGATTTAGACTGGAAATAATATATTGCTCTCATTCACAATCTGTGGGTAAGAACTATGCAGATGACCCTATCTCGAACCGATATGGTAAGTGTCTAATCAGTTTACAAGTGTATTTCTTTTTTTATTTTAATTTTTTATGGGTACATAACATGTAGGTCTATATATTTATGGGTTATATGAGATATTTTGATACAGGCATGCAATGCATAATAATCACATCAGGGAGAGGTGTTTTTCTTAATTTAAATGTATGGGATTTTTGAGATGGAGTCTCACTCTGTCACCCAGGCTGGAGTAGTATAGTGGCGCGATCCTGGCTCACTGCAATCTCCCCCTCCTGGGTTCGAGTGATTCTCCTGCCTCAGCCTCCCAAGTAGCTGGGATTACAGCTAATTTTTGTAATTTTAGTAGAGATAGGGTTTCACCATGTTGGACAGGATGGTCTCAATCTCCTGACCTCGTGATCTGCCCACCTCAGCCTCCCAAAGTGCTGGGATTACAGGCATGAGCCACTGTGTTCAGCCATGTAAGGGTTTTTAAAGTCATATTTTTGTGACTAATTTCTTACTTAATTGAACTGTATGCATAACATAAAGTTTGTAAAAATAATCTTTTGAAGTTTATCAACACTATTGTGACCCTGTATGCAGTAATTTTTCATAAATATTCCACATATGCTAGAGCAGTATGTGTATTTCACCATTTTTGGCACTAATGTTCTAAATATGGTCATTAGTTCAAGCTCATTAATTTTGTTGGTAACATTATCTGCATCCTTATTAATTGTTTTTGCATGCTAGAGAGAATTGTGTGAAAATCTTCCATCCTGGTATAACATTTGTTTATTTCTCATTGTAGTCCTGTCATTTATTTTTTTTTTTAATTTTGAGTTTCTTATTAACTATATACATTTTCTGGCATTTTTTAAAGTAGTTCACAACAGTACTATGTAAGTTAGAAGTGAGTGATCAAAATTAAATGCTAGGGCATGTACTTTAGATGTGGGTACAGTCTAATGTCAAAAATACAATGACTTGAAGATATTGAAAGTCAATTTCTCTTTTATATACTAGTTCTGTGGTGAGTAGGTCAGGTGGCAAAGTGTCTTCATACAGTCATTTAGGGGCCTGGGTTTCTTCCAATTCGTTCATCAAACCATGGCATTGCCCATCTGCCGGAACAAGGCTGAATAGTGAGTATGTTCATACTTCCATTACTTGAAAGAGAAAAAGAAACAAAAGTTGTGTTTTTAAACTCATGACACATTACTATTATTACTGTGCTAAGTAGTCAGCATTTGATTAGAATGTATCCATGTAGTTAGCACTTTCAATGCTCTTTTTATGCTTTTTATATTCTTTATCTCAGACTCCATTTGTAAAACCTTTTCTTTCATCTGAAGAATATCCATTAAAATTTCTTTTAACTAGCAACTGCTTTTAGAAAACTCTGTTTTCATTTGTCTGAAAAGTCTTTATATCAACATCATTCATACAAGCCATTTAATCTGTCAATCATGTCTATGTCTAGGCCAGGTAAGGTTTTCTGTGTTGCATCAAATTAAGCCACAAGTCCCACTCCTGGTGGTATAGAATTGCAGGTGATAATTATTTTCTCTCAATATCTTTAAGAAATTTCTCCCTCTATCTCCTGATTTTAATGTTGCTGTTAAAAAGCCAGTTCTCAGTCAAATTCTCATTATTTTCGAGACAGAGTCTTACTCTGTTGCCCAGGCTGGAGTGCAGTGGCGCAATCTCTGCTCACTGCACCCTGCGCTTCCTGCATTCAAGTGATTCTCCTGCCTCGGCCTCCTGGGATTACAGGCTCATGCCACCATGCCCAGCTAATTTTTGTATTTTTAATAGAGATGGGGTTTTGCCATGTTGGCCAGGCTGGTCTTGAACTCTTGACCTCAAGTGATCCACCTGCCTCAGCCTTCCAAAGTGTCGGGATTACAGGTGTGAGCCACTGTGCTTTCTCTAAATTGTCATTTCTTTGAAGGTAATCTTTCTGGTTCCTATCATCCTGTCAGCTTTAATTTTTTGTGCTTTTGCTTTTGTTGATGGCAGTGTTCTACGTTAGGGTGAAGGGAAAAGTTTCCCTCTGCTCTCTGAAGTTTCTCTGAAATAAACTGACCATAGACAGATTAACAGGAGAAAAGGCATACAAAATTTTAATGTGCGAGTGTGCATGAGAGCCATACAAAATACAAAACGCAAAGAAGGGCCAGGTGGCTGAGGCTTAAATAGTACCCTCTTCATAGGAAAGAGAGAGATGAGGAGATGTAGGCAATTTTAGGGCAAATGAATGGGCCCAAAGAACAGACAATGGTTTGGGACAAAGTTCCTCTGAGCTCTGGGGGAGGTGACAACAGATTGCAGGAACGTGAGGGGCGGAACTTTTCTGTGAACAAAGATTGTCTTAATACGCAGATGAAGTCTCCCAGGTAATCTTGTGAAAATGCCCTTGGAAGAATAGTTGAAAAATTTGTCTGGGCCTGGTGACAATTTTTAGTTTTTCCTCTATTGGTTAGTTTTTCTTGGTTATTTGATGAGATTCCTAGAAGGAGGGATTTAAAATAATTGCATTTCTTTAGGAAGAAGTTTTGGAAAATAAGAGACCTTCCAGACAGACTGCCTTTCTGTGGTTGGGATGAGAGGTGGGGCAAGAGAAGGTTAGGAAGTCCTTTTTTTCTGAGGCAGCTTCTAAGGTCTCCTACTTTCCTTTAATTATAGAGCAATCAGCATGCCAAAGCACCATACTTTGGGGTATCATCCTTTGAGCCCCAATATTTACAAATTCACTATGGTATGCTTTGGTATAGATTTATTTTTATTTGTTTGTGTTTTACTGAAATTTAAAAATATTTAGATTGATATTTTTTAGCTAGGTCTGGAATATTCTCCTCAATACAACTTTTGCTTCAGTCTACTTTTTCTTTCCTCTCCATCTGAAAATGCCAAATTGCTAATTAGATATAGGTTAGAAATTACAACTTTACTCTCTATAAATTTTTTTTCTATTTTCTGTTTCTTTTTTCTGTGCTGCATTCTGGATAATTTTTTCAGAAATATTTTCTGGTTCTGTAATTCTCTCTTTAGTTGCATCTGATCTGTTGTTAAATCATCCCCTTGTGTGTTTAGTTTCAATTATTACCTTTTTCATTTTGAGAAATTCTTTTGATTTCTTTAAATCTTCTTGGTCATTCAAAATAGTTTCTTGCTCATATGTTAGTCTTTTTAAAATGTACTTAAACTTATTGAACATATTTGTGATAAGAGATTATACTCCATCTGGATTGGTATGGGCAATTTTTGTTACAATACCTTGGGAAGTGATCTCAAGTTTCTTTTTGGAATTTCAGTTTTATGAAGCTGTGGGAAGTTAACAACTCTCATTAAACTCCTTGCCTTAGGCATGCCCTGAGATATGTCTTCTGTTCTTGGTGTCCTAAAGACCTTGAGAACCGAAGGTAAAGATCACCTGTATTATTGGGCCAGTGCTCTCCAGGTGGAAGTCAGCCTCAGTGGTAGGCAAATACCTCTAGATACTTCTAGATTTTAATTTTTAAATTTTGAAAGAGTTTTTCTTTCTTTCATCGCATTAATAGATTTAATAATTTTACAAAAATTTTCTCTTGCATTTTTTAAAGTTTTTATAAGATAACCTGTGTTTCCCTAAATTCTGATATTAAATTTCTAACACCTGATACCTCCAAATATGACTGTATGTGTAGAAAAAACCTTTAAAGAGGTAATTAAAATGAGGTCATATGGGTGGGCCTTAATTTACTATGGCTAATGTCTTTATAAGAAGAGAAGATTAGAACACAGATACACATAGATGGAAGACCATGTGAAGACACCAGAAGAAGGTGGTCACCTAAAAGCCAAGGGGAAGAGGTCTCAGAAGATATCAGTCATGCTGACACCTTGATCTTGGACTTCTACCCTCCAGCAATGTGAGGAGGCTAAAACAAGTTCCTATTGTTTAAGCTACCTAGGCTGTGGAACTTCATTATGGCAGCCCTAGCACACGAATACAAGGATTGTTTGGCTTGTATCTAAAAGAATCTAAAATGGCAATCTTTTGGCTTTCTTAAAAAGAGTCTCTAAGACAGAAGTTAGTAATCGTGGCACATTCCTGGAACCAAAGAAGATGAGCAAAGAATCTAGGAAATTCTATTCTTTGTAAAGCCTTGAAAGATCATTTAAATTATAGGGTCATCAATATTATTTATGATTTAATAAATTTATGTTCTGCTTCTTCCTCAAGACATTAATGACCTTTTGGTGTAGCCTGGTCAGGTGGTGGATGGAATAGGTACCTACCGAAACACCAATAATTTCAGAAGTTCTAGTTCTTATTTACTGATGTTCAAAACTTTATTAGACAATCAAACCCATTTGACTATAATTTGTGTACATATCTCTTCTCTTTGCAAAAATTTGGATAAAGGGATAATGTGAATTAAATAATATCATAATTCTGAGAATACTTCCTTCCTATGGAGAGCTTTTAGCAAGTTTCTCCCACTTGGGTTTAACCAGGAGACTAAGCGGGTATCTACAAAAAATTTCATTTATGTTATTTGAAATCATAAACACAGGGCCAATATCTAACCACACAGCAGCATGCAAGTCATACAATAGACCTTTAGGCAAGGATCTCTCTATTTTCTTTTTGTAGTTGTGTTAGATGAAGACTTACCTTGCTTGCTTTATCTGTCTCTTGTAAAGTGCATCTTCTCATCTATTTATTTCACTGTTCAACGTGTACATACATTCTCTGTCTTGACATTTGTGTGCATATATGTGTGAGGTTTCTGAATCTTGTGACACTGTTGATCTTTCTTAATGCTTAGGAATTTTGCCTGGGGAAGGCTTTTAAACGAAAAGGCATCTGCTAGAAATCATTTTCTCACTTAATTACTGAAATGGCCCTTCAAATGTAATTTGATATTAAATTCCTATACCATATTGTAGTTTTCACTTTTAAGAATACCAACACAATGGACAAATGTTTTCCATCAAATATGTTTGATGACTGATATTTTGGTTTGCCAATGTAATGAAATAAGATTAGTGCTGCCAGATTTGCTTCTCTTTTCCCCCCTCTTCATTTTGTTTAAAGAAATGACTGGTTAAATTACTAGGGTTGGAAAAATGCAGCTGCTTTCTTTATGTGCAGCATAATTTTGCTCTCTTGATTTCCTGGTTTACTTGGCAAATTTTCTAAATCAATGTTTAAATAGGAAAATGTCCTGACCAACTGAAAAAACCCTTATGGTTCCTAAATACATTTATAAAGCAACACTTGATAATTTCCCAAATCAGAGTATTACAGTTGCGTGAAATGTATAACTTACGCTTCTCTGGGAATCAGGGCGTTTTTTATGTTTAATTATTTTCTTGGTAGGGACTAATTGCCAGAGCTATCAGCATAAGTTAGGGAAATGACATTTCCAAAATAAGCAATTTTTCAAGAAGGCTTTATAGCAATTGGTTAGCAAGGAAGTAGGACTTGGAGTGGAGAAACTTTCTTAGAAGAATTAAAGTTGATGATTTTTGACAATGTGTACCAGGCTAACGTTTGTGAACTGTGTTCATTTCTGCTTCTCTGAATCGACAATAATAACCTTTCAAACAATAGTCCAACCAAGACATTTCCATTTTGACAGCCAAATCAATTGGTTGTGCTGATAGAGTTTCCTGTTAGATAGAGGTTAGCCAAACTTTTCTTTTTAACTGTTGAACCAGACAATTCCAACCAGCTAAAAAAAATAAAGTTGTAAGTACAAACCACTTGTTTTTCTCTGCCAACTCAGAGAGGCTTGACTCAACTACCAGCTCTATCTGCTTGCTCACTATGCCTCTTTCCACGCTCCCTTTGGCAATTGGATATTTGAATCTTCCTCTCTCTTGGCCCTTTCTGCTGTCACTGTCCTGATTAACTTGTGTCAAGGGGGAAATATGAGCAGGTAATCTTGGCTATAGCTATGTGACTCATCTGCTGGTTGGACAGAATCACAAACAAGAGAAAATATCGATTGCTTTACTAGCAGTTCTTGCCAGGCTGCCTTAAGAGTACTAGAAGGCTGTAAATAACCCTTGGCTTATACTTGAGTTCTCCTTCTTCTAGGTCAGACTCTTGGCTGATGTGCAAGTCTTGCTGTCAACATAGAATCATGAGCCTACCTCTAAACCCCTTGATACGAGAGAAGCTCTGCCTGATGGTCTCAGTTTCACTGAAGGTGACATGGCTGCCTGCTTAGGCCACAGGATGCTCTGAACGAATGAGAGTCTGGACTTGTTATGTGTGTCAGCTGTGGGCTTAGATAGAGCTTAGCAATTAAATTCCGGGAGAGGATTCACTGTGGAAACTATGTTGAGCATGAATACTCTTGAAAGCCCTTCAAGTCAGAGTTTTATTATATGACACAGTGTCCATGTGAAAGAATTCATGTTTGTGAGGGAAGAGAGAGGAGAGATGCGCGGTGAAAGGTGGAATGTAAGTGTTTGCAAAAAAAATTTTTTTAAAGTTCTGATGTAGTCCTGGCTCCCAGCTGGGTTTGGAGGCTTTTCAGATGTTACGGATAAGAGTAGAAATCAGAGCACAGACATTGCCTCCTGCTTTTTACAAACATAGTTGAAAAAGCACTGGGTAATTGGGCAGATTGTGGTAAGCTATAATTACAGACTACGGTTCTGTTTGCAAGAGGAAAATATTTGGACCTGATTGGATGCCTGAAGCATCCAATAAGTTACTGGAAAATAAAAGTGACTTCAAAAGATGGCCGTCAAAACTTTGACTCAGGTCACAGTAGAGACTCAAAAACTGACGTCAACTTAATTTTGTTTTTGCTTGTTCTCATAACCTCATTTTTAACCTAAATTTGATTAAAGATAAGGATTTTGAATGTAGAACAAGTGTTGAGTGAAGACTTAGGCCTGTATTTTTGCTGCATGATAATGTTTAAATTTCATGTTCCCGTCAGGTGCTATAGATAGCTCAAGATAGTTGATTTACAGAACTGGTCATGTTGTGATCCTCACATACTTGCCTCACTTTTCCTCAACCCTTGCTGTCTCATCTCACCTTGCTATTGCCCTGCTGCCCTGGACCTCTGTCCCTATTCTACCATCTCACACTTCAGCCCCTTCTACAATCTTCTGTGAGAATCTCGCTTCTGGTCCCAGGCATTATTATCCATAGGCTGGAACTGGGAAAAGTCCTGGCCAGGAGGCTCATATTGTACAACTAGGAAGCAGCACTCACTGTAGAATATAATGTGAATGGTTCTCCCTGGAGTTGTGCAAAACACTTGGCCCTGAACTCCTGGTCTCTCTGGTGGCAGGGAGGTATGGATTGGGCCACCCTGTGACCACTGTCACTTCTGCAGCTGGAGTGGGCTAGCCCCGTCTTTCGTCAATGAAGCTAAATTTTCTATTATAGATGTTTTACAGAAATCATTGTTATATATGATCCAAGGACATTAGAAGGTAAAACAGAATTCCGTGGGAATCTGTATATGTTTAATGGGCAAATCATATTCAACTTTCAAGCAACAAACTTACGATGGAACTTTTGGAATATCCCCCTTTGGTAATGTGGTTTTCTACGGTAAATGCATCTGGTTTCTCTTCTTCCTGCTGGCTTCTTTTTCTTTAATTGAATTTTCATTGCTACTCATATACATATGACATTTTACAGAAATACATAAATGTGACATTATCATATATACTGGAGTTCTTATTTTGCAGTCTTTTATTCCTTTTTTTTCTCTTTTTAGCTTAGCTTTTCTTCTATTCTCCCCCACCTTGACTTTATTCTTACCACTCCCTTCTCTAAGAACCCTGACAACTTTGTATGTATTCACCTCTGTGTTTCTCTATGCTTATATTTTTATAGACAAATACATCTCCCTCTTTTTCACACACACACACGCTCATATAATTATATACAAATGCAACATACAAACACACACCTGCACAGTTTTTAGTCAACATTTCCCTCTTTTGAAAGGATTATGTTATAATAAATACCCTTTTCTTCATTTTGCTTTTTTTCACTTGACATTACCTTGCAGAACTCTTGACAAGTGGCCAGATATTTCTTTCTAATAACTCTATGGTAGTTTTACAGTGCGGATGTACATAAGCTCTCCAACCATTCCCCTGTGGATTAGTATTTACTTGGTTTCCCATTTTTGCTAGTACAGTGTTGCAATAAACAGCCTTGCTCATATTTCCTGTTGTTAATGGCACTTTTATTTACACAGGAGAACTCCCTAAGAGTGAATTGGTTCTGTTCAAATATACGAGGATTCTAAATTTAAATTCAGATATTGCCAGATTATTTTTTCCAAAGACTTTACAAATTCATTCATATTCTCACCAGTCATGTGGGGAAGTACTCTCTTTCCCTGTGTGTCCCTGGCAGCAATAGGCATTACCAGTCTTTTTCATTTTTGCTTAACATCTCAATTTTAATATTAATTTTCTGACCTAATAGCATATTTTAGTATATTTTTTATTGTACTTTTCTTTCAATTGCCTCTGCGTCCCATCTTGTCCATAGTTCTATTTAGTTGTTTCTCTCTATTATAAATTTGGAAGACAAACGTATATTGCAGATATTAACACTCTGTCCCTTCCATTGCATGTGCTTTAAAAAATTAATTATTATTCATTTAATAGATGTTTTGCTCTCTTTCCCTCATATTTTAAAAATGTGGCCAGAGAGTTTCTCTTTTTCTTTAGCAGTTTCTTAGCATCCAATTTTAGTGAAAGGGTCTTCTTCACTTAGATCATATAGCCCTGTATCCGAGATTTTCTTGTAGAATTGTAGTTGTTTTATTTTATGTCCTTAAATTTTTAAGAAGACTAGTATTTCTTAAATAATCTTGTCTTTTGAAGTAAAATAATACTTTTGCTCCATTAAATTCTCAAATGTGTTAGCATCTAATTTTGGATTCTCTTTTTTGTACCAATGATCTTTTGCCTATTCTTAGCCTGGCAACATGTCGACTTAATTACAGCTAGCTAATAGAATGGTCTGATATCAGACAGGGCAAGTCTCCCTTGTCATTCTATTTGAAAAACTTGACTTTTATTTCTTCCATGGCAATTTTAAGATCATTTTGTCCAATCCCCAAAAAACTCTTCAAATTATGTGTTTACAGTAGTCCCCTCATATCGCGGAGGAGTATGTTCTAAGACCCCAGCGAGTGCCTGAAACCACAAGTAGTACTGAACCCCATGTACACTACTTTTTTCACATACATACATATCTATAAGAAAGCCTAATCTATAAATTACAGTAAGGAATTAGCAATAACTAATAATGAAACAGAACAATTACAACAATATGCTAGTTTTGATAAATGTAGTCTGTTTAACTCTGTCTCAAAATATTTTGCACTGTACTCACCCTCACCCTTCTTTTCTTGGGATCTGTCGATCTGATAACCCAGGACCAACAGACAAGTAGTGTGTACAGTGTAAATACACTAGACAAAGGTATTATTCATATCCCACATGGGATGGAGCAGGACATGAGATTTCATCATGCTGCTCAGAAGAGAGTGCAATTTAAAACTTATATTTAAAATTTAAAACTTATAAATTGCTTATATCTGAAATTTTTCATTTAGTATTTTTGGACCACAGTGGACTATGGGTAACTGAAACCATGGAAAGCAAAACTGTGGATAAGGAGAGGAAACTACTGCATATGTGTAACTATGTTGATGTCTATATGTGCCTGTATATGTGCGTGTGTGCACAGGTAATTATATATTTCATGATATGTGTGTATCACATATATAGAATCTATAATAATATTTTCTGTTGGCTTTTGATAGTAGTTTTTATTACCTTGAAGTAATATGCTTTAATCATATTTAACTTAAAATTTTTAATAAGAACAGGATCTGAATTTTAGAAAATCTGTTTTTAAGCATCTTTGATATGATCGTTTGTTTTTCTTTCTTTAACAATTGGTGTAATTAGTTCTGTTGATATATTACCTGATAATGATCTACCCTTATATTTTTGGAATAAACCCTTCCTGGATATATTGGTTTATTCGTTTCCTACAAAGCAGGATTCTCTTTGATAAAACTTTACTTAAAATTTTTGCATTTATATTCAGAAGAAAGTTTTTTTTATGTGTGCTATCATTACGGGGCTTTGAGTAAAAGTTTTACAAGTTTCATAAAATGCGTTGGAAGAGCTCTCTCTAGTTTTCTCTGGCTTGGATTAGTTGAACTAACATTACATAAACTAATATTACTTTGTATTAATTTTATTTTGAAAACCTACCATGTAGTAAACTTCATTTTTGGTGTACAGTTCTATGAATTTTAACATGTTATTTATGTAAACACAACTGCAAACAAGATATAGAACAGTTTCATCACCAAAAAACTCTTCTTGTACATCCTGTCCATAACTGCTACACCCTGGAAAATACCGATTTGCTCTCCATCACTACAGATTGGATCTTTTAAAGTATATTATATAAGTGGAACCAGAATACATAACATTTTGTGACTGGCTCCTTTGAGACTGGCTTCTTTTACTCCATATAATGCCTTTGAAATTCATCCATGTTGTTGTATGAATCAGTAGTTTGCTTGTTGATTCATTCGGCTGTTGAAGGACTTTTGGGTTGTTTCCAATTGTTGGTGATTATGAATAGAGCTGTTATAAACACTTCTGTACAGGTTTTTGTGTGAATTTAAGTTTTAATTTCTCTCAGGTAAATACCGATGTAGGACGACAGGGCTGTAGGTAAGTGTATGTTTAACTTTGTGAAACACTGCCAAATTGTTTTCCAGAGGAGCTGTGTCATTTTGCATTTCCATCAGCAACACATGAGAGTTCCAGTTGTTCAGCATCCTTGCCAGGACTTGTATTCTCTGTATTTTATATTTTAGTCATTCTAATGGATGTAGAGTGGTAATGTATCATGGTTTTAATTAGGTTTTAATCCTAATGACTAGTGATGTTGAACATTTTCCCATGATTTGTCATCTGTATATCTTCTTTGGTGAAGTGATTGTTCAAGCCTTTTGCCCATTTTAGGATTGAGTTGTTTGCTTAGTGTTGAGTTTTGAGAATTCCTCATATATTGCAGTTAAAAGTTCTTTTTTGACATGTGATTTTAGTTCTCTGCATCTGTGGCTTGCCTTTTCATTTTCCTAACAGTGTCTTTCAGAAAACAAGAGTTTTAATTTTGATGGTCTGTTTCATCAATTTTCTATTTTTATGGATTGTGCTTGTGGTTTCATAGCCATGAAATCTTTTCCAACCCTAAGTTATAAAATTTTTTGTTATGTTTTCTTCTAAAAAGTTTATCATTTTATGTTTTACATTTAGTTCTATGATCTAATGAATCTGTGATACATTTGGGGTATATTTCATATAACATATAATTAAATTTGTGTTAGGCTGAGGTTTACTTTTTTACATATAATTGTCCAGTTGTTCCAATACTATCTGGTGAAATTATTCTTTCTTTATTACATTGGCTTTCAATCTTTGTGAAAAATCAATTGTCCATGCTTGTGTGGGTTTATTTGTACATTTTCTATTATTGTCCATTGACAAGTGTCTATCCATTTGTGAGTACATAGTGTCCTGATTAATGTAGTTTTATGGTATGTCTTAAAATTGGATAGTGTGATTTTTCAACTTTCTTTTTAAAAATATTTGGCTCTTCTTGTTCCTTTGCCTTTCTCTATAAAATTTAGAGTCAGTTTATTTATGTCTAAAACAAACAAACAAGCCTTGTTGAAATTTTGATTTGAGTCATGTTAAATCTGTAGATCAATTTGGGGGGATTGACATCTTTACTATGTTGAATCTTTCAAGCCATGAAAATAGTATTTTTCTGTTTATTTAGGTCTTTGATGTCTTTCATCAAAGTTTTACAATTTTTATCATATGAAATCATGTACATATTTTGTTAAATTTCTACCTATGTACTTCATCTTTTATAGCTATTTTAAATGGCATATGTTTTAAAATTTGTTTCTGATTGTTTATTGCTAATATATAGAAAATTAATAACTATTTTTGTGTGTTGACCTTGTATCTTGCAAATGTGCTAAACTCAATTGTTGGGTCTTGAAGTTTTGTTATAGACCACTTAGGATTTTTTACATAGGCAATTATCATGACCGGGATTAAGGACAATTTTATTTCTTTTCCCCAATCTGAATGCCTTTTATTTCTTTTATGTGTCTTATTGCATTGTCTAAGACTTTTAGTATGATGTTGAGCAGAAATGGTGAACGTGGATACTCTTACCTTGTTCCTGATCTTATGAGAAAGCAGTCAGCTTTTTGTTAGCTGTGTGGAGTTTTTTGTTGATGTTCATTATCACTTTGAGGGATTTTCCTTCTATTTCTAATTTGCTGAGAAGGATTTTTAAATCATAAGCGAGTATTGGATTTTGTCAGATGCTATTTTTTTAAACAACTGATTATTAATTTATTAAAACAGTGGGCTTAAAGCATACACAACAGTGACTACAGTCTCAACTCCTAGCTCAATACTGGTGGAAGTAATCTGCTTAACAGTCTTGGAAAGGCTGTTCAAGTCAGTAAGTTGCTTGTGGATTCTCATCTAGAAATGGTCTTATGTCTTAGAATTGCCACCACAAGGTGTTTTTGGGATTCTCGAAGTCTTGGTAGACATTTGAACTGGTTCTTTCACTTTGAGATTGTTTTCCTTTGTGCCTCTGGTCGAGTCAGCACACACAATCTCCAAGGATTTCACCCTGTGGCTGGTTAGTGTAATTAGAATTTGGTGAATCACCACCTTTGGTTCTATGAGATTTTTGCTGGTATCTTTAAAAGCCATACTGCATCTTCACTTCCTGACCAACCTTTCCTTGGCAAGAGGGAACAGTGGCAAGTCAGGAGCAGGAGCAAGCGGACTAGAGCTCCGCAGCACCTGTGACCACATCTTCCACATAAACCAATCAAATGCTATTTTCTGCATCAACTGATATAACCATGTTTTGTTATTTTTCTTTAGGCTGTGAATACAGTGGATTACATTGCTTGATTTTTACATATTAAAATAGCCTTGGATTTCTGGAATAAGTTTCTGTATAGGAAAACAAAATAGTTTTTTGCTTTTCTATACTCTCACAACTCCTCTGGCCACTAAAATGTACGAGAATTTCTCCAATACCAAGCAATTCTCCAGTTCTCTATAGACACCAACTGTGCATTCTACAATTCAATTCTAACATTCACTGAATCCCACAGGTTAAGGTTAAGGGCTGAGTCTCACAAGACTGTTAATGTGTTAATCATAAACGGTAGGTCCTCATGTTACCCACAACTTTTGTCCAGTTTAGCTACGGACCAGAGACCAGAGGGTCTCATGATCCCTTCTCAAATTTGATCATTTGCTAGAGTGGCTCCCAGAATTCAGGAAAACAGTTTACTTACTAGATTACTTGTTTATTACTAAGAATAAAACCAGATGGAAGCTATGCATAGGGTAAGGCATTGGGGAAGGGGTGAGGAGCTTTCTATGGTCACACTCTGTTATGTTCAACAACCTGGAAGTTCTAACCTCATCTTTTAGGGTTTTTTAGGGAGGCTTCATTACACAGGCTTTATTTCACAGACCCCTCTCCCCTCCTGGGAAATCGGAGGGTGGGGCTGAAAGTTTCAACTCTCTATCACATGATTGGTTTCCCTGGTAACCAGCCCCCATCCTGAGGCTATCCAGGAGCTGCTGGCCACCAGCCATCTTACTAGCGTACAAAAGACACATCACTTCCAGAGACTACAAGGATTTTAGTTCCTGTATGTCAAGAAACAGGGACAGAGATCAAATATATATTCTTGTTCAGTTACAATCTACTTGGTCATGTTGTAACCCTTTATAATAAGTATTGCCACATTGAATTTGCTCATATTTTGCTGAGCATTTTGCTGAGCATTTCTATGAGTTTTTCAGGAGAGATACTGATTTGTACTTTTCTTTTTTGTACTTCCTTTGTCTGGTTTTGGTATCAGAGTAATAGTGGCCTCATAACATAGATGGGAAGTGTTTTCAGAAGAGCTTACATAGAATTGGTGTTTTTTTTTTTTTTTTCCTTTCTTTAAATGTTTGATAGACTTCACCAGTGAAATCATCTGGGACTGGAGACTTCTTCTGAAGGAATAATTCAACTTAATAGTTATAGAACTATTATGGGTGGAATGGTATCCTCCCCAAAATTCATATCAGAGTCCTAGCCTCTGGTACCTCTGAATGGAAACTTGTTGGAAATAGGGTCACTGCAGATGTCATTCATTAAGGTAAGGTTATACCAGAGTAAGGTTGGCCCCTGATCCAGTATGACTGATGTGCTTATTAAAAGGGGAAATTTGGTCACAGACATGCAGATAGGGAGAATACCATGTGAAGATAAAGGCAGAGTTTGGGGTGATGGTTCTATAAGTGAAAGAATGCCTAAGATGGCCAAGAAATCACCAGAAGCTAGGAGAAGAAGTATGGTACAGATTCTCTCTCCATATTCTCAGAAGGAACCAACCCTGCTGACCTGCAGCCCCTACTGCTCTTAGATGTCTCACCTCCGAAAATGTGAGACAGCCAATTTGTGTTGTTCAAGCTACCTGGTTTGTGGTCCTTTGTTATAGCAGTCCTGACAAACATAGGCATGGAAGATGATTTTCAGGTATGGAAGATATTTTTGATCATTTTAATATTGTTTGTTTCTAATTGTCTTATTCTGTTTTGTGCTTTTGTAACAGAATATCTAAAACTGGGTAATTTATAAAGAATTGATATTTATTTCTTACAGTTCTGTAGGCAGGGAAACATGAGGTTAAGGAACTTGCATCTGGTGAGGGCCTTCTTGCTGTGTTATCCCATGGCTGAAGACAGACGGCAGGGGCGGGGGGGAGAGAGAGAGAGAGAGAGAGAGAGAGAGAGAGAGAATGTGTGTGTGTGTGTGGGGGGGTAGGGGGTTGAGAGAGAGAAAGAAGCAGGGGGCTGAACTCATTCTTTCATTAGGAATATACTCCTGTGATAACTAACCCACTCCCACAATAATAGCATTAAAACATTTGTGAGGGTAGAGCCTTCATGGACTAGTCACCTCTTAAGAGTCCCACCTCTCAATACATTGAATTGGGAATTAAGTTTCCAATATGAACTTCAGGGAGTATATTTCAAATTGTAGCACTAATTGTATTGGTGCATAATCAGAGAATATGTTCTGTAGAAATCTGACATGAAAAATTTATTAACATTTTTTCAACAAGAACATTTCTGATTATTTGCTTTCTCTTGGGCAAATTTTATGAATTATGATTGTACCACTGCACTCCAGCCTGGACAACAGACTAAGACCCCATCTCTTCAAAAGATATATCTATATCTATATTTATAGATATAGATTTTGAGAAAATAGTCTATTTTATCAATTTATTTTTATTTAGTTGTCCAATTTAAATGCATAGTATTACTTGTAATATTCACTTATCCTGTTCATGTCTGTAGGGTCTATAGTGATATCTCTTCTTTTATTGCTGATATTGGTGATTTGTCTTTTTTTCTTTTTCGGTTGTCAGTCTTGCTAGAGGTTTATTAATTTTAATGACGTTTTCCAGAACTAACTTTGGTTTTGTTAAATTTCTCTCCTGTTTTTCTGCTTTGGTTCCAATATAAAAATTTATTGCCATGAATTTCTTACTAAGCACTGCTTTAGTAGTATCCCATAATTTTTAATATGTTACATTTTGATTTATCCAATTCAAAATATTTTCTGACTTACTCTGAGACTTCTGCATAGTTTTTTAGAAATGTGTTTTTAAATTTCCAAGTGCTTGAAAATTTTTCTGTTTTTATTATTGATTTCTAGTTTAACTTATTTATGAGGGCACATTTTATATGATTTTAATTTTTTAAAGTTAAGGCTTACTGTTAACGTTTAATATTGTGTTTTAAAAGCTAAATAAACTGAGCTGTAAACCCACATGTTCATGGTGCCTTTTTCAATGATGAATTAATAATCATCTTTTAAATGTACCATGTGATAATCTATTTTATTAAAGTGTTTTTCACATTTTCTTGGGTCAGTTTTGGCAGTTTTCTTAAACTGATTTGTTTCCTTTAGGTTCTTAAATTTGTTATAGTTGCCTACAATATTCTGTTATAATTCTTTTAATATTTTTGCTATTTGTGATTCCATTTTCTTTTTTTATTTCTTTTTCTTTTTTTTTTGAGATGGAGTCTTGCTCTGTCATCCAGGCTGGAGTGCAGTGGCGCAATCTCAGCTCACTGCAAACTGCGCCTCCTGGGTTCACGCCATTCTCCTGCCACAGCCTCCCGAGTAGCTGGAACTACAGGCGCCCACCACCACACCCGGCTAATTTTTTTGTTTGTTTGTTTTTGTATTTTTAGTAGAGATGGGGTTTCACCACATTAGCCAGGATGGTCTCTATCTCCTGACCTTGTGATCTGCCCACCTCAGCCTCCCAAAGTGCTGGGATTACAGGCGTGAGCCACCGCGCCCGGCCGAGTACACAGTTTCTTTGTTTTTATTTTTATTATGTGATAATAAAGATTTTTAAGGCAGTGTTTTCTTCTGAGTTGTGCTTTTGTTTCCCTCAAAGGTGTTTGTATAGTATGTTTTCCTTGCATTGCCTTCCAAATGGTTTGTAATTTCTTTTTTTATTTTCTTTTTATTCCAAGTCTTCTTTAGAAGTATGTTCTTAATTTTCAGGTATGGAAGATAATTTTGATCATTTTAATATTGTTTGTTTCTAATTGTCTTATTCTGTTTTGTGCTTTTGTAACAGAATATTTAAAACTGGATAATTTATAAAGTATCAATATTTATTTCTTACAGTTCTGTAGGCAGGGAAGCATGAGGTTAAGGGGCTTGCATCTGGTGAGGACCTTCTTGCTGTGTCATCCCATGGCTGAATTAAAAAATATCTTTATGGGCCAGGTGCTGTGTGGCTCATCCCTGTAATCCCAACACTTTGGGAGGCTGAGGTGGAGGACTGCTTGAGGCCAGGAGTTTGAGAGCATCCTGGACAAAACAGACCCCATCTCTCTAAAAAATTTTTAAAAATTAGGAGTGGTATCACATAGTCCTAGCTATTTGGGAGACTGAGGCAGGAGGATAGCTTGAGCCCAGGAGTTTGGGGCCACATTGAATTATGATTGCACCACTGCACTCCAACCTGGACAACAGACTAAGACCCCATCTCTTCAAAATAATGAACACATAGAAAAGATGAATATGCAGTATTTGGAGAAGTTTTCTCTAAACATATGTAAAATTATCACATGTGTATTACATATATATATACCTAGTACATCCAGTTTATTATGTCCCTCAATTAACTTTTGTCCTTTCTAATTTTTTCTAGTAGATCTGCCCCATTCTTAAAATACATAAACTAATATACTTGTTTGCCATCGTTACTGTAAATATATACCATAAATATATGTATTCTAACTTCCAGATATTATTTCTTACCCTTGATTTTAAATTTGTGTGTATTTACTGCTTAGTTAGCTCTTTTACATTCACCTTTTCTTTATCCCAGTGAAGTGTGCAGTTTTCGTAAATAGAGTATTGCTTTTCTAAGACCAGTTAGATGGTCTCTCTTTTACAGGAAGAATTTAGTTCATGTAGTGACTAATATACTTGAACTTTTTTTTTTTTTTTTTAACTTCACCTTATGATTATCATCTAGTTTTTCATTGCCTTTTCTTATTCCTCTTATTTTCTTGTTGATTTGATCATTAAGATTTATTCCATTTCCCATGTAAATATGATAGTTTACAATATTTTTTCAATCTATTAACATTTAATTTCTCCTTCCTGAACTCTTCCTGAACTTCCTGACATTTCTTTATATTATATAAAAACAAGCTATTATTCCCACTTAGAGGTATAGTTTCGCTCATTAGGATAGTTTGTTTTCTTCTTAATAAAATGAGATCTTTAGAACTTTTTCACTCTCCCTTCTTTCCCTTTTCAGTCCATTATTTCAGGCTTAGAATTTCCCTTGCTGTTTTAAGAGTTTTTTTTTTAACACTTTATTTCATATTTTCAGTGACTCTATTAATTGATATTTAATACTGCAATGATATGTAGATCATTGGACTATAGATAATGCAGCAGAGCTGTTCCCTGCTGTTTTAAGAGTTTTTAAAAACACTTTATTTCATATTTTCAGTGAATCTATTAACTGATATTTAATAATGCAGTGACATGTAGATCATTGCACTATAGATAATGTATATGTATATAAGATATATTCATATGCAAGTATATAACAAATTATAAGATGTACTATGTTTATGTAGGTATATGTTTATATATCCACATATATATACACATATATATAAATTATAAGGTTCGTTGCTCAACTAGCCTTTCTTCTATTATTTTCTAATTGTGTAGACCAAGTTCAGGTGATTATTTTTATCTGAAATAAAATTTACAAGATTTAAGAAAAGAAAATTGTTGTAAATCACCTGTCAAGTATCAACTCATTTTGACCACTTTTTTTGCAATTCAACTTTTTTTTTTAGAGAAGTTCTTAAGTGTGTAACGTTTATAAAACAGATTTTCTTCAATGAGTAGTTAGGGCATTAGATATCAAGTTAGAGGCATAAGAGAATTTTAGTTAAAGGAATGCTTTATAAGTCATTAATGTTTATCTTTTGTTCCCTAAAAGTCTCTGTTTGGTTTTGCCTCCAGAATGTCTTGTATATACCTCTTGTACCATTCTTTGGTACCATTAAGTTCTTTTTGTGATATAGATGATTTCAAGGTGTTACGATAATGTGATTATTAAAGACTAGAATTCTGTCCACATTGCTTTTAGTATAAACATAGAAATGAATATATTAAAAAAGAGTAATTGATATGAAGCATGGTATATGTGAAATGTGATTTCCAAATTCTAAACACAGTATCAGTGTGTTCTAAAAGTGAAATTAGAGTTTACATTGTGCTTAAAAAACAGTTACATAATACTAAAATAAGAAGAAAAATTTCCGTGAATTAGGAAAGCTAGTGGCTTCTCTACAAAGATAAATAGTAAAACAATGAACAAATTCTCATTCGAGTAAAAGCAAATTATGTATGGATTTGTGTAAGTAAAAGTGTGTAAGTAATACCGATTCAAAGCCTGCACACATCGGAATTTCCTTCTCCCTTAGAAAGGAATCAGCCTTGTCTTGTATAGAATGAATCTGAAGCTAGACAAGTCAGAGTCTTGATTGTTTTCTATTCCTTGTGACCTTTTAATGACCTTTGTATGCCAACTACAAATAAAGACTATTCTGAAGGTTAGAGAGAGAAATTCCTTGGGAGGATTTTTCAGATATGTTTTTGTTAAGTGCTTAATTTAACATCACTAAATTTTCAGTCTTCATAATTTCATGACACAGGCGACATACTGTAAATTCAGGTATTCCTTTAACTGCAAGGATTTATTTAACGAATTTCCTCTCAAGTCTTGTGGTGTCAGACACAGCATGACAGTAGTTAAAGATCTGTCACCGTTACCATTAAAAACCTTATTGTTTAGGCTTTGCTTCCTTGACTATTTCAAATTACATCCAGCTGAAACTTGCCAAAGAAGTTGTCAGCTTAGATATGACTTTGATTTTGAAAAACTGTTCAAAATAGGAAAGCCATTTATAGTGACAGAAAAAAGAAAATTTGGCTGGCATCAAATGTCTTTTCTTGCTGAAAGATACTTGTTCGTGAAGTTTTCCAAACAAATGCAGTATGGATTAGTACATTTTGACACTTCAAAAATAAGCATGCTTTAAAACAGGATAGATAATTAACTGGAAAAATAAATGTCTGCATGTATATTAGAAATGTTTCCTGGCTTCATTTTACCAAGGGTGTCCAATATGTCACTATGATAGTACTGAAATGGCAAGATTCTATTTATGCAGAATATGAATCAGGAACATCTCCAAAAACATTTACCACAAAAAGAATATTTGCATAAGAATATGCATTTTCATTTCTTTGATGTTTTCCAAGAATTAGGTTAAAACTATAGTTTTTTTCTTATAATGCTTAGATTAAGAACAAAGTAAAACTGAATACATAGGTTAATCAGTAAGTAGACTGCCCAAGCTAATATTTTTCTGAATTGTAAAATGTAGCAGAATCACCCAGAGTGCAGTTCAGAGAGTTTATTAGTCTGTTCTCACATTGTTATAAAGAACTACCTGAGACTGGGTAATTTACAAAGAAAAGAAGTTTAAGTGACTTACAGTTCCACAGGCTTATCAGGAAGCATGACTGGGGAGCCTCAGGAAACTTCTAATCATGGCAGAAGGTAAAGGGGAAGCAAGCATATCTTCACAGTGGTGGAGTACGAGAGAGAGACAGTGACGGGAGAAGTGCCACACACTTTTAAACCATCAAATCTCGTGAGAACTCACTGTCATGAGAACAGCGAGGGGGAAATAGGCCCCAGGATTCAGTCACCTCCCATCAGGCCCCTCTTCTAATTTGACATGAGATTTGGATGGAATGGGAAAAGTGAAAGAGAAATTAAGAGGCATGGAAGAAAGAATTAAAATAATCAAAAGCTCCAACATTTATCTAATAAGACTTCTAGAAGAAAATAGAAAGAATGAAGAAACAATGTTTGAAGAGATTATGGCTGAGAGTTTTTTCAGAGTTGAAGAGAGGCATGGGCCCTTAAATAATTAGCATTGAGTAGCAATCAGGACTTGAGAAACACATTCCTACCAGGAAAGTCTAAAAACTACCTAAAATCCAGATTGTTATTCTTTTCTAGGTAACTTTACTAATGACAGACTTCTCATGAGCAAAAAGTATATGCCAGATATCAAATAAGTTTTTCAAAGCCCTATGGGAAAACAAACTGGGATTCAATTACCAGATAAATTGCCGTTTAAGAAAGAGTGCAAAATATATAAACAAATTTATATGTACAAAGAAAGTTTATTCAGTTTATTACATTTAGGGTTTATCACTCATTTATTATTCTTTCTGCTAAAAGACCTACTGGTGTTTTTAATTCAGTAAGAAGAAAATTGAATTGAAAATAATTAAATGGGAGGCAAATAAAAGAGGAAAATATGTAGGTAAATGCAAGTAGCATTGACTGTATGCCCTGCAATGCCCTTCAGTGACATGATGAGGAGAGATGGCTGGTCAGAGTTAAAACCAGGCTAAAATCCTCTTCTTTTTAAGGTAATAAAGATTTTGATTAAAAATAGAGTTTGCTAAAAACACATGTTAAACATTAAAGGCAACCATAGAAATAATAGAAACAGGATTAGGAAGTGGAGCGAAACCAACCTCTAATCTATGTGATCATTTTCAGTTTTAGGATTTGCTTTTTCATCTTGACTTCCACATCCAGGTGAATATGAGGACTGGTTTGACTCTGGTCTCCTCATCAAGACAGAAGCTCACCTGATTCATTTTTCTTTTTTTAACTTACCCCGTTCCCAGGCAAAAGAAACTAGTGTCCTTTGGAAAAAGTTCAGAATATATATAGTCCTGTCAGTTATTTATAGACACATGATGAGGGTCAGCAGGGTATTTCGCTAAGCTCCATTTGACTGAAGAGATGTGGTATGGCTTTGGAGAAGAAAAAGAAAATGCTCAAAAAATGAAATATCTCCAAAATTATAGTAACGATAACTACTACTTATTGGGTATCTACACAGGCCAAGCACATTATACTAGCTCACCTCACTTAATTGTAAAACTCCACCTTACACTTTAGATGCCATCAACCTCATTTTAAAGATATGACTGTGTAATGGTTTATAAAAATGGGGACCCTGAATTTGAACCCAGATACCTTTGATTGATTCTATCTCCTTCGTTCTCTGTACTTCATTATCCTGTATCTTATATAACTGCTCTCAAATATAAATAGCTTGTTCTAATGCTTGGCACATCTTGATCTTCTGAAACAGAGGAATCAATGTACCAAGTAGGTTAATAACTGGTGCTTTTCCTTCTTCCATTGCATTTTCCACTTTTAGTCTTTGATACACCTACTGTGTGTCATGTTGAATGAAAAGAGTATAAGGTAAGGTTTGTCTACCTTAGTGGGCTAAATCTGTAGTTCTTTAAGTAACATTGGTGATTTTTTAAAGTATCCTATATTACCGTTTGATGTGTGCGTTATTTTATTTTTCTTGGGGGAGTGGTTGGTGGCCGACAAGTTCTTTAGGTAGGAAAGGCAGAAATAAAGTGATTTTTAAAAAAGAATCTTTTTATGGTAAACTAAATTGTAAATAGGCAATAATTTATTTGAGTCTAAAGGAAAAGTTTCCTCTATTCAAGATGGTAGGATATGGTGTTATGTGGCATCTGGCTGTACGAACGCTGCTGGTTAAGGGATACTGTTTGCCAGTCTGTTCTCACCTCTGAGTTCTAATAACATAGAATTAGGTGAAAGAGTCTGGCTACATTAATATTCCTTGAGCTGCTATTGAGAAAACTACAAATCGGAAGAAAACTTTGTCTACATGAATCCCATGCTACCTAGGAAAGGAGCTCCAGAATCTCTGAGATGTTGTCACCTACCTTTTAATGCCAGAACACATGTGAACTGTCCAAATTTATCCCCCAGCAAATTTAGTCCCTCCAAGCAAGCTCCTGATTGGAATTTGAATTCCCATGTCAACTTCAGGCCCTACAAGCAAGCTCCTGATTAGGACTTGGATTCCCATGTCAACTTCAGGCCCTTCAAGCAAGCTCCTGATCAGAATTTGGCTTCTCATGTCAGTTTCACTACAGGGAAGAATATGCTTAGCAACATTTTGGCTGTTACATTAGTCTCTTATGAACTGGAATCATGTGCTTTTGTTTTTGAGAAACTAATCTCCACTTAGGATATTCGTAGAATCCAATTTCTGAGCCTTGAACACTAAAGAGCCATTTCTGGGCCGTGATGCCTTCTTCTGTGACCTGGTAGCAGCCAGCTGTTTCAGCTACCCTGCATCATGGCCATTCTCTACACACGTCCTCCAATCTACACAATTCCCATGGCTCATCTCTCTTTTAGTGTTGTTAGTTTGCTTATTATGTGTGTGTGTTCACATTTCTCCAGTATCAAGATTATTTTAAACCTCATTTTTTCTAATTTTGTTGGTATTTCTTGAAGCAAGATTTATGAGTACATTAAAAAGAGCATGATTTGGCCGGGTGTGATGGCTCACACCTGTAATCCCAGCACTTTGGGAGGCCGAGGCGGGAGGATCACGAGGTCAGGAGATTGAGACCATCGTGGCTAACACGGTGAAACCCTGTCTCTACTAAAAACACACACAAAAAATTAAGCGGGCATGGTGGTGGGCACCTGTAGTCCCAGCTACTTGGGAGGCTGAGGCAGGAGAATGGTGTGAACCTGGGAGGCAGAGCTTGCAGTGAGCTGAGATTGCGCCAATGCACCCCAGCCTGGGCAACAGAGCGAGACTCTGTCTCAAAACAACAACAACAACAACAACAAAAACAAAACAAAACAAAAACACATG
>NW_012102500.1:0-671 GCF_000951045.1 Mandrillus leucophaeus
TTTTTTTTTTTTTTTTTTTTTTTTGGTGGTGGAGGCAACAGGCCATAATACTTTTACATTTAGATGATTTTTGCATGAATTTATCTTCTTAGAGGCGTGAATGTTCCTTCCTTATAGTGGTTTTGTATAGGCATCACTGTAAATTGGATATGGTACAGGGTCATTAGAGTCTTTACCTAGACATTCAGACATGTAATACTGATTGGAGGAGAAGAATTGCATACTCCTATTGAGAGGTAACAACGTGCTAGCAGCTAGTAACCGTCGCTCACTCTTGGCGCCTCCTCGGCCTCCGCATGTGCCCTGGCCGTGTTCCAGGAGCCCTTCAACCCGCCACTGTGCTGTGGGGGCCCCTCTCTGGGGCTGGCTGAGGTGGGAGCCTGCTCCCTATACTAGTGCGGAGATATGGAGGGAGAGGCGTGGGCGGGAACTGAAGCAGGCGGGAACCGGAGCAGGCTCTCCCTGCTGGGTGGGAACGGGCTTCCCGTCCACCTCACTACGTGAGGCCAGCCACTGGACTTGATGGAGACTGGGTCCACTATGTAGACTGCCCTTCCCTCTTTGCGGAGTTGTTGGCCATGATGGCGGGTCTCCATCTCTTTCTCGCTTCCCCTCTTTTCCTCTTGGTTGTCTGGGAGGAGCTCCCTCTGGGCTGCCTGAGTGCAGGAGCT
>NW_012102500.1:721-7523 GCF_000951045.1 Mandrillus leucophaeus
GCAACAGGCCATAATACTTTTACATTTAGATGATTTTTGCACTGAATTTATCTTCTTAGAGGTATGAATGTTCCTTCCTTATAGTGGTTTTGTATCGGCATCACTGTAAATTGGATATGGTACAAGGTTATTAGAGTCTTTACCTAGACATTCAGACATGTAATATTGATTGGAGAAGAAGAATTGCCTACTCCTATTGAGAGGTAACAACGTGCTAGCAGCTAGTAACCCTCGCTCGCTCTTGGCGCCTCCTCGGCCTCCGCATGTGCCCTGACCGTGTTCCAGGAGCCCTTCAACCCGCCACTGTGCTGTGGGGGCCCCTCTCTGGGGCTGGCTGAGGCAGGAGCCTGCTCCCTCTGCTAGTGGGGAGATGTGGAGGGAGAGGCGTGGGCGGGAACTGGAGCAGGCGGGAACTGGAGCAGGCGGGAACCGGAGCAGGGGCTCCCTGCTGGGTGGGAACGGGCTTCCCGTCCCCCTCACTACGTGAGGGCAGCCACTGGACTTGATGGAGACTGGGTCCACTATGTAGACTGCCCTTCCCTCTTTGCGGAGTTGTTGACCATGATGGCGGGTCTCCATCTCTTTCTCGCTTCCCCTCTTTTCCTCTTGGTTGTCTGGGAGGAGCTCCCTCTGGGCTGCCTGAGTGCAGGAGCTAGGGTCTAGGTGTGGCAAAGTCCCAGGACCAGTGCCAGTGAGAGGTGAAGCTGGCTAGGCTTCTGGGATGGGTGGGGACTTGGAGAAATTTTTTGTCTATCTAAAGGATTGTAAACACACCAATCAGCACTCTGTGTCTAGTTAAAGGTTTGTAAATGGACCAATCAGCAGTCTGTTTCTAGCTAAAGGTTTGTAAACACAACAATCAGTGCTCTGTGTCTAGCTAATCTGGTGGGGACTTGCAGAACTTTTGGGTCTAGCTAAAAGATTGTAAATGCACCAATCAGAACTCTGTGTCTAGCTGAAGGTTTGTAAACGCACCAATCAGCACTCTGTAAAAATGGAGCAATCAGCTCTCTGTAAAACAGACCAATCAGCACTCTGTAAAATGGACCAATCAGAAGGATGTGGGTGGGGCCAGGCAAAGGGAATTAAAGCAGGCCACCTCTTTGGGTCTGCTTCCAGGCTGTGAAAGTTTTGTGTTTTGGCTGTTTGGAATAAATCTTGCTGCAGCTCAGGCTTTGGGTCCACACTGCCTTTAAGAGCTATAAGACTCACTGTGAAGGTCTGCGTCTACACTCCTGAAGTCAGTGAGACCATGAACCCACCAGGAGGAAGAAACTCTGGACATGTCCAAATATCAGAAGGGGTAAACTCCGGACACACAATCTTTAAGAACTGTAACACCGCCAGTTCCACGGCTTCATTCTGGAAGTCAGTGAGACCAAGAAACTACCAATTCCAGATACACTATGTTGGGAAAACAGTCATCATAAAGCTAGGAAAGCTTAACATTTTAATCGTTAGTGAACTCTTGATATGTTAGTTCTAGATATGATTAGTGCACAAGCTAGTTCTCTCTCTGCCCATGTTTGAATATTACACTCACACACACAAGCTATTCATATAAAGGTATTAAGTCATCCTTGTGAAGTCAAGAGCTTCAACTTCAAAACGTGTGTGTGTGAGAGAGAGAATTGGGCAAACCTAATACGTTGATCTTAGATGTGAGAAGTGCATATCTGACTCTGGATGTATAGCTTACATGCATATTGGGTAGTACATTTAAGGTGTTTAATACTTTCCTCGATGCAGACAGCTCTCGTGTATTGATAATGATAAAGTATTGTGGCCAGATGGTGCTTTAAAAAGATAATTAATACATACAAACACACTAGAGAGTGGATTCAGATTTACCTTGACTGACTGTGCTGAATAGGCAAGAAGGTTACCAAGTAACTTGGGTTATATGCAGTGGAGTTCTCGCTTAGTAGAGAACAGCATTTCACAGGGTTTTCCATGGAATTCTATATCTACAAAATGTAAAAAGAGAAGATATTTTAAAAATTGTTCTCTGGTAAAGCATACTTGTAGAAACTAGGATAAACAAAGCTAAACACTTAATTCACTGCAAGATTGTTCAGAACCGTTGTTTTGTGGGTTGTGACTCTCCATCGATGGAATATAGTAGGCTCCATTTCCCAAACTTACATAGTCCCGACACCCTTTTTGCATAGAAATCTTTAGGAGCTAGAAAAATGGGAATATTTGGAATCAGTGACAGAGAAAATACCAAAAATAATTTCTTAGTGATTTTTTTTAAAATTAATGCGATATTGCAGAATGTTTACTGTCAAGTTTTTTTGTGTGTGTTGGAGATCTATTAACCGACAGAATAATTTCAAAAGAGAGCAAAAGAATATTTAACCATAAAGAAATATAAGACTAGTTTTCCTTATAAGCACTCTGACTCACCTCATTTTTCATTACTTAATAAATAATTGTTATTAGATACTATAAATACATACAAAATATGTTTGAATTTATGAGTTGGCAATTCAACTGAGTAGTGTGACTTATTCAAGTACTTACAAGACTAGATGATGTATACTTTTTGCATTGCAAACTCTTTGCATCTGGCATAATGGGATGATTTTTAGTCATTTCTAAAATGTTTGATTTTCTTCGTATTTTCTTATTGAATTATAAGTACTGTATTCTAAGGATTTTAATGAAATGAAGGCACATTAAAATCATA
This sequence comes from Mandrillus leucophaeus, assembly GCF_000951045.1. Classification (NCBI taxonomy): domain Eukaryota; kingdom Metazoa; phylum Chordata; class Mammalia; order Primates; family Cercopithecidae; genus Mandrillus; species Mandrillus leucophaeus. The sequence goes on from NW_012102500.1 coordinate 3,414, forward strand.
ATCCATGGTAATTCAATGCAAATCACAAATCCTTTGACAATTATTTCTACTACTGAAACATCTGGCAGTCTATTCCTTACAAGCAGTTTTGCTCCAAACTTCTTAAGGCAAAATACTGCCCCTCCACCCCCACCGAGCCCCGGAGCTGCAAACTAAAGGAAACATATTTCTATTACTTCCAAAGGATGAGAATATAGGGATCTCATATTTAAATTCACCAATTCCAAATATAAACAAGAGAAAAAAACGAAAAGCATAGCATTTATTTTAAAATGCATATCGTCTAATTCTAGAAACAAAATTTAGACACCACAGAACACACTAGATAATTCAGTTTCTACTAAACATATTAAAAAGTGGATACTATTACATCCATCAATAAGACATTTCTAATTAGTGTTAAAGTTAATCTTGAAGGAGCACGAATGATTTTGACTAGCACAATTTACACACATACATACATACAGATACAAACGGAATTCTGGATTCTGCAAACATAAAAGCTAAAGATGTTACACACCTGGACAGCTTCAAGCACAATGCATCCTGTTGTAATGTACGTGTAAAAGAAAGCAGATTAAATAAGAGATGTAAGTAAAACAAATGCATGGATCTGATCCCGGGGAGACATACTTTAAACAGTTACATGTGATTTTTCAGAATCCAGGTTCAACTCCAATATCATATTTGGTTAATACTGTTTCCTATTTTCTTTTTTCAGTCTGCTACTTCTACCATTGAAACAAGAAGTTTACACTGTGTCAAGTAATTGAGTAAAATAGTTTTTATTTACTCAAGAAATGCAAGGAGCCTCTCAGAGGTATAAATTTGTTACAACTTTGGTATGATCATATATAATTAACAAATGTACAACATGTGAAATAATTTGTGTACTACCACAAACATAAATACTTAATACACTAGTAGGAAGTTGGCAGAAATTTATTTAAAGGAAAAAATGAATACTAAAATATAGAAAGATATCATGGAAACTTTTCCTCACACCTTCTTAGTCTAAATAAGTTAATATTGCACAAGTTAAATGATGAAAGTTAAATTGCAGTCAGAAAGCATTTATACTAAAATACACAATTTATTTAATCTGCCAAGGTCAAAATTTACTAAGTGCATTACACTCTACAAATGCAGTTCATTTGAAAAACCAACAATTACTAGGCTATTTAATTTTTTCTTACCTATTTCTACGACTATTATGTAAAGGCATTTTCATTTTGCAAATTCTGTAAAAGCCACTGTAATGTGTTTTTCTCAGAGATTACACCTTGACTTTCACACTCTGGGTGAATTAATAACTAATCTCTATTTTTAAATTTAATGCATATTGTTGTTTACCATTTAGCGAGTATCATTCCATAGTATATTTCACATTTATTATTGTTTAAATAATTTAATTCAGGTGCATTTTGTTTTTAAAATATTTTGCTGAAGTTATTTAAGCGTTATATTTTGAATGATAGTGCTCCTGTCTCAATCAAAAAGAGTAACAAATGTTTATAGTACCTACTATCTTGTAAGCAGAAATTGATGCATGCATTTTTAACTGGTAATATTTAATATTAAGCAATATAAAATTATATCCTTTGTAAGCCACTTCTGCTGAAGGCCTTCATTCAACCATTTTAGCAAATATCTATGCAACCTGCACAGAATCAACAGCATATTCATGTATGACACCAGATAATTCCAAGCTGGTTATGCAGCCTACAGTTATTACATGGGGATAAAAGAAAGCATTAGGATAAATATAGTGATAATACTTAAAAATCAATTTCCTTGGTTTTGGGGACCGTTTCCTTGGATTGGGACAGTTAATGCAATAACTAGAATTCATGTTACTGTGTTAATAATTGATGTAGAATTCGTTTATGAGAACAAAAGATAGAGTAAGAGCTTTCTGTGTCTTTGTGTCAAGGAGCATGCCTGTGAAGGTCATGTGGCGGTGAGTTGGAACCATCATGTGCTGACTTGTGAAAGCTGAATTTTATCATTTCTAGCAATTCTACATTTGTCCTTTGAAATTGGCCATTGAGGAGTATTTACATCTTAGGAATTGGCAGACAGTATGACTCAGAATTTTTTCTCCTTTTTCTGTAGAATAAATTTACCAGCACAACAGCACACCATTGATCTGGGAGTTGAGGAGTGACAATGAAAACAGTAAGATACGACAAGACAAAGACAAAATTGGAATAACATAGACAAAAATTATCATTTTTTACCTGCTTCACTGTTTTAATCAGGACAATGCTGCATGTATTCGCATTTATTTTTGCATTCCTACAAATGGTTCACAAAGGGCCTGCCACAGCCAGATGCTCACTGAGTATTCATTAACTAACTGAATATTATGCTAGGTTTTATCATCGATAGGATCATGTTCTAAAGGTATTTAACCTAAAAACTTGTTACCCACCATTATAAGATATTTCAAATTTTCCAATCTGTTTATTTGAATTATTTAATAGGTACAGTATAAATTCATTTGGCATTTATGTCTTCATTAAAATAAAAGGGGAAGGAAAGGTATATTACCAATCACCACCAGGGACAAACAGGTACTCTCGATTGAAGGAAACATTGGGATAAATATGTTTTATGTATTTAGAACTATCTACTTTAATTTCAACTATTGCTAATTGTGGGGAGTTGAAAAAATAGTAAATCATTTCTGGAAGAGTAACAGCAAAGACACAAGGAAAGAAAAATGAAAAGATCTTCTCCTTAGTCCCAGTCCCATAAAAAAAAAAAAAAAAAAAGAAGACGGATCAATTAAAGTTATAACTGCCAGAATATGATTACTTTTTAGGAAATGATAACTCTAATAATTTACTTACGATAGGTTCCCCCTCTCCCCATAATTTATACCTTTTCTCAAAAGGTAATTTATAATCAAACATAAAGCAAATACATTCTCGGTGATTTCTCTGTGTTAAATATTGAGTACTGAGTACTATGAAGATAAAATGAATACAGTTAATGAGTAAAATATATCATTTTGACTTATTTTAAAATTCAGAGTCTTATGCAAAGAGATATGCATTTGAAAGGAACAATTCTGCTATAGAGTATGAGGTCCTGGGGAAGAGATACAGCTAAAAAATTCTGGAATGCTTTCATAAAGGCAACATGTGCATTCGATCTTAAAGGATAAATAGAGCTCACCAGGATTTAAATGTGTAAAGAACAGTCCATGTGGATAGAGTAGCATGGAATGAGTAATGACAGTGTGTGTGTTATGGCTGTAAAACACTGAGATACTTGATTGGAGTGCCTGACGGAAAAGGTGAGATACAGCTGAGGGACTTTTATATATATATATATTTTCAGGTGCCACCTTCAGAAGATTTTAAATGAAAGAAGGTGTGTGGTGTAGACTGACATTTTTTTTTATTTTTAAGAGTGATGGCTTAAATTGTTCAAGCAGGTAAGGAATAGAAATATGAATAGACCTTTTTGACATATTGGAGATAGACGTAAGAGGCTGGACTATCAATTGCTTTCAGGGATTGAGGTACTAAAGTTGTCAAGAATGTGTGATGAAACAATTGATCCATAAAGGGACCAATGAGGTTGGGCAGGTTGACTTTGATAAACCACACAGTAGTATAGTGTGGGGCTTATGACGTATGAGTAAAGAAATAAGATTTCTTGGACTAGCATTTAGTATTCATTACTTTATAATGAATACTGCCTTTATTATTTAAATATCTCTGTGAATTTTGGCCATATAAACTCTCAAATCTATCACATTTCTCTCATGGTCAAATATAAAAATGTATAAAAATAATTCCAGTTTTCATAAGGGTTGTTGTAGGAATTAAACAAGTGGGTGCACACACTCAATTATTTGATTAGGCCTAACACTTTTTTTTGTTGGTTACTAATTCTCAGTGAGACATTAAAAGCCAGATAGCAGGCATTTGATCTCAGTACTACCATTTAAACTTTATTAGTAGTTGTGCTTTAAGCCCTACGAAAATATCTGTCAAAGTGTTATTCAACCTCAGTAGTTTGAAAAAAGAACTTTAAATACCAATCCTGCAGTTAAGATTCAACTTTTGCAAATTTCTTAACCTAAATATAATAATG
>NW_012102500.1:10452-10730 GCF_000951045.1 Mandrillus leucophaeus
AATCTAATTATAAAGAAAAAAACAGATAAATATAGAATGTGAGACATACAAGATAACTAGCTTTAACTTTTCAAGACTGCTTATGACACAAAAAACTTTAAAATAAGAAAGACTAAACAAAACCAAACTATATGGGGAGTTGACTGTTCTCAATTAAAATAGACAAAGAATTTATAATGCTGTGCCTCAGTTTCACTATGTGTAAAATGGCATCCCACATGGAGTAGTTCATATCATTAATGAGCCAATATACATGATTGTCTTAGCATAGAGCCTGA
>NW_012102501.1:0-1699 GCF_000951045.1 Mandrillus leucophaeus
TGTAATGTAGGATGTCAATGTTTATAAAACAGACATTATTCTATCTACTATTAAAATATGCTGCCAATTAACCTTAGACTTTCTCAACAAAATAAAAAATGTTCATGAGGTACAAATAATATATTTAGACTTAAATAATGTTGCAAGTTTTAATATGCCTACTTTTCAATTTCTCCATACCATTTTTACTACTTTAACATTGTAAGAAAAATGAGTAATGAAAACATGAATAAAAGTGTTTACAGGGGGTGCACATGTTTCCTCCAGCCTCTGCCCATTCCCAGCTTTCATCCCAACTGTCCTGAGGTGGCTCTAAGCATTGCTCCTTTCTCTGTACCAAGATCTCCCCGCTGAAGCAAACTCAAATCTTATCACGTGTTATGACACGCTGTGATGATGAGCAACCAAAGCCTAGAGGAAGGGATGCTTTTGTAAAACAAGACTTGCAGGATATAACGTGTGAAGTAAAGCCCATGGCAGAGCTCCCTCTTTAGCACACGGGGGCAGACAGGAAGCTTTTGCCTCACCTTCCTCACTGGCCCGCAGCCACGTCTCCCCAGGTCAGTCTTGAGGACAACGAAACTCTGGTCTTCACTGTGGACACACTACCAGGTGCTCCAAAGCCATGTCCTCTCCTCAGGTGGGTCCTGAGGAGAACAAAGCTCTGATTCTAATCCTAACCCCAATCCTGTCTCTAGGCTTTGACCCTGACCCTAAACCCTGATCCTTACCCTGGTCTCTAATTCTGACCCTGATTTTGACCCTGACTCTGATCTTGACCCTGACCATGATCCCACATCTAACCATACTTCCGGCCCTGACTCTGACCCAGACCCTAATCCTAACCCTAACCCTACTATTATCTTTACAATCTATCTCTAATCTTACCCCCTACTGCTAAATAGCTGTACCCAAAAGCACTTTTTAAATTATTTGACTTCTTTTCCTTGAATTATCTAAGTACATCCTAAAGGAGATGTCATTATGTATTTTGCAGTCCCTCTGGGTGGTATGGCTTCAGATAGGAAGTTCTAATACTTTGCAAGACATAGAAAGTTTGGAGAGTAACAGCACGGGGTTGTCAGGGATGCATGTTGGCATTCATGATAGTCATTGGTGCTGTTCTCCAAATATTTTCAGTTCAGTTTCTATTAATTCATTCTGACTATTCCAACCCACCTACTTAAAGTTTTGCGTGACCACATAGCTTTTTTTTTTGCCAATGGAGGTGAGAAGAAATAACATGTGACTTTTTCAGGAGAAATCTCTAAGAACAGAGTTCTATTCAGCATGTCTTTTTTCTCTTTTCTATAGCAATAATTTTAGCAATATTAATAGCTTCAAAAACTAACTTAGCTATTAGGTTTTTAAAAATGTCTTTTGTCTTCCAGTTTGTAAGCCACACTTACCTAGCCCTAACCCTAGCCCTAGCCCTAGTCCTAGCCCTAGCCCTAACCCTAGCCCTAACCCCAACCCTAACCCTAACCTTCATGCTCACCCTCACGCTCACCCTAACCCTAACCCCTAACCCTAACCCTAACCCCTACCCCTAACCCTCACACTCACCCTCACCCTCAGCCTCAGCCTCACCCTCATCCTCAGCCTCACCCTCACCCTCAGCCTCACCCTCACCCTCAGCCTCAGCCTCAGCCTCACCCTCACCCTCAGCGTCACCCTCACCCTCAGCCTCACCCTCACC
>NW_012102501.1:1749-41462 GCF_000951045.1 Mandrillus leucophaeus
ACCCTCAGCCTCAGCCTCACCCTCATCCTCAGCCTCACCCTCACCCTCAGCCTCACCCTCACCCTCAGCCTCAGCCTCAGCCTCACCCTCACCCTCAGCGTCACCCTCACCCTCAGCCTCACCCTCACCCTCAGCCTCAGCCTCACCCTCACCCTCAGCCTCAGCCTCAGCCTCACCCTCACCCTTACCCTCAGCCTCACCCTCACCCTCACCCTCACCCTAAACCTAACCCTAACCCTACCTGGGCATGGTGGCACATGCCTGTAATCCAGCTACTCAGGCGGCTGAGGCAGGAGGATTGCTTGAACCCAGGAGGCGCAGGTTGCAGTGATCCAATATCGTGTCCCTGCACTCCAGCCTGGGTGACAGAGCCAAACTCCATCTCATAAAAAAAGATGGCTGGTAGACAAAACTCAATTGATTTTCTCTCTTTTGTTTTTAAGAGGCAGGGTCTGGCTCTCTTGCCCATGCTGAAGTACAGTGGCATAATCACAGCTCTTGAGTTCAGCCTCCAAGTCCCGGGTTCAAGAGATTCTCCAGCCTCAGCCTTCCAACACACTGGGATTTCAGGTGTGAACAACTGCACCCGGCACCACCTGATTTCCCTTTATTTATTTATTTTTTTAAATTAAAAAAAATTTTTTTTTATGGGCGGGGAGGTCTAACTATGTTGCCCAGGCTGGTCTAGAACTCCCAAGCTCAAATGATCCTCCTGACTAGGCCTCTCAAAGTGTTAGGATTACAGGCAAGAGCCACCACACACTACCTGAGTTTCTTTCTATCAGCAATAATGTATAGGAATAATTTGAACTGGAAATTTAAAAAAAATCATTTACAGTAGCACCCTCAAAATTGAATTTATTAGGTATAAATCTAACAAAATACATACAAATATGCATTCAGAAAACCTTAGATCACAGTTGAGAAGAATAAAAATATGTAAATAAATGCAGATACTACTTGTTTAGGAGCAGTACACTCATTATTGTTAGCTTTACCACAAAGCTAAAGGAATGAAGAGAGTGATATTGGTGAAGGAATGGACAAACAGATCAACAGAACACAATACAGAACTCAAAAAACCCAAGTAAATACAGTCAACTGATTTTGTCAAAGGGGCCAAAGAAATTCACTGGGGAAAGAAAAAGTCTATTCCACAAATGGCAATAGACAATCGGAAACCATAGGGAAAACACAGAATGTAGACAAAAACTTCATAGCTCACCCCCAAAAAAATCACTCAAGATAGTCTGTAGCCTTAAATGATCAAATGTAAAATTGTAAAAGTTATAGAAGAAAATCCACATGACTTTGGGTTGGTAATGAGTTCTTAGATACAATACCAAAAGCCAGTCCGTAAAAGAAAAAAACGATAATGCGGACTTCATTAAAATTTAAAATGACTACTCTGTGAAATATCCTGTTAAGAGAATCAAAAAAAGCCACAGATTGAGAGAAAATATTTACAAAACAAGCATGAAAAAAGACTTGTGAGCAAAATATACAAGGAAATTCTAATACTCAACAAGAAGAAAAAAAACCCAATTAAAAGATAAAGAGACCTCATCAAAAAAAGATATATAGATGATATGCCCAAAATTTGGTGGCTCATGCCTCTAATCCCAGCACTTTAGGAAATGGAGGCAGGTGATCACTTGAGACCAGGAGTTCAAGACCAGCCTGGCCAGCATGGAAAAACCCCATCTCTACTAAAAATACAAAAATTAGCACGTGCCTATAAACCCAGCTACTCAGGAGGCAGAGGCAGGAGAATCACTTGAACCTGGGAGGGAGAGGTGGTAGTGAGCTGAGATCATGCCACTGCACTCCAGCCTGGGCAACAGAGGAAGACATCGGAAAAAAAAAAAAAAAAACACAGACGGCAAACAGGCATCCAAAATAATGCTCAATAGCACTTGCTATGAGGGAAAGGCAACTTAATGTAACAATGAAAACCACTAAACATCTGCTAAAATGGCTAAAATCTTTTTTTAATGCAAGAAAAATTGCAACAGAAACTCTCATTTAATGATAGTGGAATGTATAACGGTAAGCAACTTCAGAAAACAATATGGCAATTTTTCTCAAAGCTAAACATGCTCTCACCATAGAAGCCAGCAATTGCACTCCTAGATATTTAGATAACTGCTTTGAAAAATTAGGTCCAAATGAAGAAAAACATGCAATTATGTACAAGTGATCTCTTCATCATGGCCAAATACTTTAAGGAGTCAGGATGACCTTCAATAAGTGAATGAATAACCAAGCTGGGTACATCCATTAAATGCAATGCTAGTCAGTAAGAGAAAGGGGTGACCTATGAAGCCATGCAAAAACATGGATGAATCTGACATGCATATCACTAAGTGAAAGAAGCCAGTCTGAAGAGATCACATACTGTGTGATCCCAAAGGAAAGACTACAGACATGGTAAACAGATCTGTGATTGACAATAGTTTGTAGGGCATGGGGTGAGTTAAATAGGGGAATAGGATGATGGAAGGAGCCCCAATGGGCCAGGTGGGAGTGGACTCGGGTTGGTGAGATTGTGCTTGGTGAGTGTGGAAGAGCCTGGGACGTACAGCAGCAGTGTACGTAGCCTTCTCACTGTAGGAGATAAGGGTCTCCTTTCATCACACATGGAATTATTTCAGGATCAGTTCTGAAGAAGATTGTGCTGTGTGTGGTATAATTTACCATTTTAAGCATTTGTTGTTGTGGGGAAAGACACATAACATAATATTTACCATTTTAAACATTTTTTAAGTGTGTAGCTCAGTGGCACTATGTATGCTCACAATGTTGTGCAGCCATTACCTCTATCATCTCACATTCTCACCAGCAATGCACAAGGGTTCTAATTTCTCCATATACTCACTAACACTAGTAAGTTTCCATTTTTATAAAAGATAGTCACTCCAATGGGTATGAAATGGTATCTCTTTGTGGTTTTAATTTTCACTTGTCTAATGGCAAGTGATGTTGAGCATGTTTTCATGTGTTTATTGGCATTGGATTTAGCAATGATTTCTTGGGTGTGACACCAAAAGCACAGGAAACAACAGAAAAAATAGATATGCTGGAATTCATCAGAATTTAAAACTTATGTACTTCAAAGGACATTACCAAGAGAGCTAAAAGAAAACCGACTGTATGGGAGAAAAACATTGCAAGTCATATCTGATAAAGGTATACTATCCAGAACTTATAAAGAACCCAACTACAAAAGGACAAAAACCACAATTTTACAATGGGAAGAAGAGTTGAAAAGACTTTTCTCCAAAGAAGATACACAAATAGTACATGAAAAGGTGCTCAACATCACTAGCCATCAGGGAAAGGCAAATGGAAATTACAATAAAATACCACTTGACACCCATTAGAATAACCATTACCAAAAACAACCACAACAACAAGGCCAGGCACAGTGGCTCACACTTGTCATCCCAGCACTTTGGGAGGGCGAGACGGGCAGATCACTTGAGGCCAGGAGTTTGAGACCAGCCTGGCCAACATGGTAAAACCCCATCTCTACTAAAAATACAAAACTTAGCCAGGCTTGGTAGCAAGCGCCTGTAATTGCAGCTACTTGAGAGGCTGATGCAGGAGAATTGCTTGAGCCTGGGAGGAGGAGGTTGCAACAAGCTGTGATTGTGCCACCGCACTCCAGCCTGGGTGACACAGTGAGACTCTGTCTCAAAAAACAAAACAAACAAACAAACAAACAAACAGAAAATAACAAGTGTTGGCAAAGAAGTGAAGAAATGTGAACATCACTGATGGGAATGTAAAATGACACAGCCACTATGGATAAGTTTGGAGGTTCTGCAAAAGGCTACACATAAAATTACCATAGGACTCAGCAATTCTATTTCTAGATACATCACAAAATAATTGCAAACAGGTATTCAAACAAAGCCATGTACATAAGTCTTCATAGCAGCATTATTCACGATAACAAAACAACTTGAAACCCAAATGTCCATCAAGAGATGAATCAACAAACAAAATGTGGTATATCTATACAAGAATATGAATAATAATAGCCATAAAAAGGATTGTGGTGCTGGCACTTGCTACAACCTGGTAGAAATTGTACACAAAAGGTCACATATTATACGATTCCATTCATAGGTATCCATAGAGATAGAAAGCAGGTTAGTGGTGGTCAGAGGGAAGGCAGATTAGGCCATAGTTGCTTAATAGGTAGGACTTCCTTTTGAGATGATGAAAATATTTTGGAACTAAGAGGTGATGGTTGCACAATATTGTGCATGCACTAAATGTCACTGAATTGCACATCTGTTATTTTTATATTATGTGATTTTTTGCCTCAATAAAAAGAGGAGGCCAGGTGGGGTGGCTCATGCCTGTAATCCCAGCACTTTGGGAAGCCGAGGTGGGCGGATCACAAGGTCAGGAGTTCGAGACCAGCCTGGCCAACATGGTGAAACCCCGTCTCTACTAAAAAAATACAAAAATTAGCCGGGCACAGTGGCATGCGCCTGTAATTCCTACTACGCGGGAGGCTGAGGCAGGAGAATTGCTTGAACCTGGGAGGCAGAGGTTGCAGTGAGCCGAGATCGAGTCACTGCACTCCAGCCTGGGTGACAGAGCAAGACTCCATCTCAAAAAAATAAATAAATAAAAATAAAATAAAAAGAGGAAAACCCAGTCCCCAGTGTTCCCTCAGCAGGGATTGGCCTGGCATTCGAGTTTCTCCACAGTCCAGTCCTGCCTGGGCCTGGCCATCCACATTCTGCACCTGTGCTCCAACCACACTGTCCACCAGCTCCTAAGCCCACAGTGTCATCATTTCAGGTCCAGGTCACCTTCTCTCTGAGGACTTCACAGATGCCCAGTGATCAGCGACGCCTCCTCAGAGCTCACATGGTCTTTTGAACCTTGCCCTGCTGTAATCCACACCTCATCACATGGTCTTCAAGGGTTGTCGCATCTCTCTTTTTTAAATTTCCTTTTTTTTTTTTTTTTTTTTTTTTTGAGACAGGGTCTCACTCTGTCACCCAGGCTGGAGTGCAGTGATACAATCTTGGCTTACTGCAACTTCTGCCTCCCAGGCTTAATCAGTCTTTCTGCGTCAGCCTCCCAAATACCTAGGACTACAGGCAAGTACCACCATGCCCCGCTAATTACTTTTGTATTTTTCGTAGATGATAACTCAGGTTCCAGCCCAAAATCAGCTCTCCAGGAGCCACTCGGGGAAAGTTTGTGAGTTGAATGAAAACGTGTCCATGCCACACAGGAGAGGCGTCCCAACTGTGGGTTCGTTTGTGTGATCATGAGGTAGCCCAGGTCACACATGGAGCCTCATGAGCCACACAACCCCTGTTATAAATGCACTAGCCCGGGGATCCCCAGAGCCCAGCTACAGGAAGTGGATTCACACTAGTATTTTTATACTTGGTTACAGCTGAGGATGCCTGTACCTCACTTCCGTCCACACCCCTCCCACTCTCTGGATACTAAAGATATATTCTGGGGCCTGCCTCGCCCCCACAGACCAGGATCCAGCTCTGCTGAGGCTCCCCACAAAACCCTAGAAGTTCTGCAGGCATGCAGGGTGGGAGAGCTGCCTATCTGAGCCAGAAAGGGCTTTTGCCTTTAGGGGTGTCAGGTAGCAGGTACTTCTTTCTGCTCAGGTTGCAGGGAGCATGAAAGCCCCCAGGACAGTTGCTCCCTGTGGCTCAGGGCCCAGTGAGAGAACAGCTTCCATTTCATCCTGCCTTCAAAACTTCAGCGCTCCCAGCCCCAAAACCCTCTTGATGCAGGGAAGATGAGCCCAGAAATTGGGGTTTAGCACAGGAGGGCTCTTGGCTTCACCCAGGAAATAATTCAAGGGCGAGTCGGTGGTATTAGACAGCAACTTTTATTGAAGCGGCCGTGCACAGCAGCAGCAGAGGCACTGCTCCTTATGCAGCAGGGGATACCCCATAGGCAGTGAGCCCAGAGTAGCAGCTCAGAGGCAGTTCTGCACACATATTTATACTCACTTGTAATTATATGCAAATTAAGGAGCAGGTTATTTAGAAATTTCTAGAAAAGGGGTGGTAACTTTCAGGTCATTGTCATGGAAAGGGGCAGTAATTTCCAGGTGTTGCCATGAGAACCACAAACTCACTTGGCACCAGTGGGTGTGTCTTATGGAGGGGTACTTTTGCCTGTTTCAACTAGTCTGAAATCTGGTCTAGAGTTCAAGCCCTGCCTCAGGAGTCAGGTCCCCCTCCTATCTCAGTCTGGTCACAGCCCTAACTAGGCAGATGATCCCAATGCCAGCCCAAAGCCCGGCAGTCAGGCCCTCCTGTGATCTGCCTGGGGCACCCAGGAAGGGGATGGGGCATGCTGGGGAGGAGCCATGGTGTTTGGGGCCAGCAGTCAGGCCCTCTAGGTTGAAGTCCTAACCCGAGTACCTGTGAATGTGACCTCATATGGAAATAGCGTCTTTGCAGATGATCAAGTTAAGATTAAATCATCAGGGCCAGCCTTAATCCACTATTATTGTGATTTTTAAAAGGGGAAATTTGGACACAGAAATGCACACAGGGAAAAAGCCCTGTAAAGACTGGAGCTTTGGCCAGGCTTGGTGGCTCATGCCTGTAATCCCAACACTTTGGGAGGCAGAGGCAGGCAGGTCACTTGATATCAGGAGTTTGAGAACTGCCTGGGCAACATAGAGAAATGCTGTCTCTACTAAAAATACAAAAACTAGCCAGGCATGGTAGCAGGTGCCTGTAATCCCAGCCACTCCAGAGGCTGAGGCAGGAGAATCGCTTGAACCTGGGAGGTGGAGGTTGCAGTGAGCCGAGATTGTGCCATTGCACTCCAGCCTGGGTGACAAGAGCAAAATTCTGTCTCAAAAACAAAACAAAAAAAATATTACAGCTTTGGTGTCACAAGCCAAGAAACTAACAGAAGCTGAAGAAAGGCCTGAAACTAATCCTTCCCTAGTGCTTTCAGAGGGAGCATGGCCCTGCTGAGACAGAGTAGAAATGGGACTTGGCCCACCCCCACTAACGTGTTGTTCCATACATGCCTGCTGACCACTAGACCTTGCAGCACCATACTCGCTAACCAGACCTTGCCAACTGTCTGAAAAAAAATAAGATAAGTAGCATCATGCCATAAGTCTTACTCAGGGGAGTTGACCGTATCACCTGCTTGTGCACAAGGCCAGGAGAATTACCCTGGCCTTATGATAATACTAAAGTCCTCACCCAGGGAGGGGCTTATCTGCCATTTTCTGATCATGCAACGTATGTGTTAGCATGCATCTGAGCACCCTTCACTCCACCCCATACATGTAATGACACTCACTTAGCTCATAAATTATGCATGTCACCCTCCTTAAGACACCACAATGCATTCCCCTTGGGGAGCCAGCCAAGAACCCTTCCTCCTGCACTGTCTCTCTTCTGCCCAACCTTTCGGGCCATAAGACTCAATGAAGCCTTGTCTGGGAAACTTGCTTGGCCTCGTATCAACTTCTGTTTCATGGGAGCCTAAGAACATGTGGTCGGGAATACTGCCAACATCTTTGTTTCCAACTTCTGGACTTTGGAACTATGAGATAACAAATCTCTGTGGTTCTAAGATACCCATTTTGTGGCACTTTGTTACGGCAACCCTAGGAAACAAATGCAGGCATGTTCTGCTGCAACTGCCACTCTCTCCAGACCACAGCTCCTCACCAAACCCACCCCCTGAGAGGCTGAGGACAGAAGCAGGACCCTTCACAGACCACCATCACTGCTGGATGGTCACTTCCAGCCCTGACTGTCTGGGAGCTCCAGCCTCAGCTCTCACTTTCCTGGAGCAAGTGGGAGGATGAGGACAAGGAGGAATGAGGGCGCTGGCCTCCCAGGAACTGTCCCTGAGCCTCCACCCTGCTGTCCCTGGAGCTGCCCTTGAGCCTCTACCCTGCTGTCCCCAAAACTGTCATTGAGCCTCCACGGTGCTGTCCCTAGAGCCCAGAAAGCCCAGGGCTGGCCAAACATCACCCCTCACCTCTCCTCTGGCCCCTCCTCCCAGCCATCAGCACTTTGGAATAGCCATCAAGCTCATTTTAATCTCTAGAAAGGTGCCTCAGGAAGACACAGAGAGGTCACACCAGGTGGTCATGGTGCCTTACCTGTGTCCACTGGGCCCAGGTTGGCCCTTTAAGGGTATGAGGGCAGAACAGCTGAGAGACCACACCCCTCTTCTCAGAGAGGCCAGGGATAAAGAAAAGGGACAGTGGAAGGAGGAACCTGTGGCCAGGATGCTGAGGATAGAGGCTCCTCCCCACAGGCACTGAGCAGAGGGGTTGAAGGGGAGCCTACAGCCTCCATCCAGACAGGACCTCTGACCACTGCTAGGGGCCCCTTCTCAGGAGGTTCAGTCCCAGACAAGGGCTCCAGAGACCTCAGTCCATTTTCCCAAAATGGACATGATGCATCTGGCAAGTCAGGGACCTAGAACGTCCAGGACCGAGCCTTGCTGAGGACGGAAGGGAAAACCATGCCCTGGAGGTCCTCATGCAGCCCAGGCCTCTGGCAGTGACCAGCCAGCACCCAGGCAACTCCTTGCTGGGTCTCAAGGCCCTGATGGTCACAGGAAAGACCACAAGCCAGGGCTGGGATGGGCCCAGGGCTCTGCGTGTTCCCTGGGAGGGCTGAGAGGTGCCATCCCCCATAGCAGCCCAAAGTACAGTAGTCACTGCTGCTGCTGCTGCTGCCCTCTGAGTCTGGGGGAGCTGACCCGGTGGGGGACGTGGGGGCCCAGTCCTCCTGTGGCAGATAGGCAAGCGTCTGTGCCCTCCACTCCGTACACCCTGCTGGCAGCACATTCTCTGAGCTCAGGTTCCCTGCAAGCCTGGTCCCAGTGCCCTCCTCTTCCTCCTCCAGGGCCACAGATTTCCAAGGATGCACTGGGCCACAGGTTAGCAGTGCAATGGCCTCCTGGATGCAGGGCTCCGAGGCTCCTCGTGGGGCACCAGCACAGTCCTGGCTCAGCAGCACACCGGCCCTGTGGGCCCCCATCCAAGTCTGGAACAGAGTGAGGGAGGAGGGAAGGGCTCAGGCAGCATGTTCAGAACTCATCCGGGGAGCAGCTGCCTCCTTTCTGGCAAGCCTAGTCTCCCTCCTCCTCCAGAAAGCCCTCCTGAAGTTTCCCTGGGAGGGCTGAGAGGTGCCATTCCCCATAGCAGCCCAAAGTACACCCAGAGGCCAAGCATCACCTGTGTCTTGGACATTCTGTCTTTCCTCCATGTGCCAGCCCAACCTCAACGTGGGACCCTGAGTCCCTTCAGGCCCCTCATCGCTCCCCCAGCACAGGGCCTGGTGTTCACAGCTGCTTGAAACAAGGTACAGATGGTGACATCTGCCCAGGACAGAGACAACTCCTGACAGCATGTGCCTCAGGGCCTTTCAGCAGCTACAGAGACTGGGCACTCCCACCTGACATGCACACACACACACACACACACACACACACACACACACACACACAAAAGTCGCTGTCAAGACCGGTGACTTTCAAAGCACTAGGCTACAGCCAGCAGACCTGGATCCTTCTGTGGGGCCACAGGAGGCCCCCGCCTCCAAAAAGAAGCTATTCCCTTGGTGTGACCAGGAGCCTCCATCCCATGCACCACACACACCACACCCTCCATCACTGCACTGCTCCCTGAAGACCAACCTATGGCACCAGATCCCCACCAGAGGGTCTAAATAACCCCTGGCAGGTGTCCTTGTTCTCTAGGGAAGGGCTGGTGCCTGCAACAGGATGACAGTCCCGGGACAATCACAATCTGTGCCCTGCTCAGCCTTGTTCTCAGCTGCCCAGGCTCTTGACAGTCACACCTACCACCTTGGGGAACGGGGGAGACTCTGCTAAGAGTCAGGTGCCCAGTTTATGGTTCAAATTGAATATTTGGACAAAAATCTTGAGAACTAGGCTCTTCATTGAGAGAGAAAAGGATTTTTCTGCATAGTAAGCTGGAGCCGTGGTGTGGAGGGGGCATCTTTGCCGCACAGGGCCCAGGGAGACCCTAGGGCACAGGGAGGGAAGATCCTGGAGAAGAGAGGTCAGCTTGGCCCAGACCCCAGGGAGGGGCCCTCACTGCTTCTTGTCCTTAGTCCAAAGTGAGGAGTCTCAGGGGAAAAACTAGGGTCTCACTGGAGTCCTCCCTCTCCTGCTCCTCCCACCCCCCTCCTCCCTCTCCCGCTCCTCCCACCCAGGGTGCATGAACCGCCAGCCCAGCAGGGAGGGGAGGGCCTGATGCAACCCCCAAGTTGCTCACTGGTCCCTGGGCTGTGGGAGCCCAACAGGGCCACAGAGAGGGAAGTGCAGAGCCCACTCCTCAGCTGTGGTGCCAGCATGCGATCCGGGGGGACCAAGGGACCAGGCAGAGCAGGAACCCAGAGGCAGTGAGAGCCCCAAGGGCAGCCCACACACCACAGACCCTTCCCCACGGCCACAGGACAGACACGTTCGCAGAAGGAGGAGGTGAGGCACATGGTGGGTGCAGACAGCTGCAAACCAGAGGGGACAGAGATAAGTCATGAGAAATTTGCATTTTTTCCATCGACAATGGAACTGGAGATATGAGAACAAAAAGAAATCAGCAATGGAAAATAAAGCTAGTTTTTCCCCATTTGAGACACGCGTATAATAAAGCTAGTTTTTCGCCATTTGAGACACGCATATAAACTGAAATTCACTGAATATACAGAAAAGGCTCCAAGCACTGACAAGCCTCCCATACTGGCCACCAACCCTCATGAAAGCCAACATCCCGGGCAGGCCAGAGCTCTGGGCAACCCCTGCCCCCCACGCCCTGCCGTGGTCTCTGCACACACCTGGAAGTTCCCATTGTGCACACTGTAGAGGGGCCGGAAGAACGCCGCTGGAGAGGGCACGTTCTGGTAGAAGATTCTCTTCACCCTGAGGCGAAGAGAGGCCAGTCAGAGGCCTGTGGCGACCCAGGGGGCCTGAGGTGGCCTGAGGTCATTGCACAGGCTGAGCTTCCTTCCATCAACAGGAGGCCCACCTACCTTGTCCCTGCCACTGCCTCTCTCCCGTCTCATCACATTCCAACCCACTCTCAGGGTAGGACCCAACTGGGCCTCCTTGCTTAACAGAACTGATTTATACTGAGGCAGGCATCCTTTACAGCGTGAGCTGCTATGGTGGGTTCAGAACGGGGAGTTACCAGCTGGGTCCTCAGCCTGCAGAGGGAGCCAGCACCTGCAGGAACCCCGTCTTTGCCATCAGCAGAAGGTCTGTGGCTCCCACTCCACCCAGTGTCTCCTTGAACACCAGACTTGCTGCCAAGGATCCACTGACCCTCCCACAAGGATGTCACCTGGGGCTCCAACCCAACAGGTGCAAACAGACTTCGCCAACCTCCCCGCAAGGGTGTCCCCCATTTCCCCACCTCAGGGGTCACCACTCGTATCTCATCCACCCACATGTCCCCCCTGTTTCTCCTCCTAAAACCCCGCAATTCCTTCAGATTTGCTCTGTCTCCGCTTCTTTCACTGGCTCATGCTGAATCATCTGCCTGTGGGCACCCCACTGGCCCCCATTGGCCTCCAGCAGGTCCCCTGTGTCCCCTTGTCCCAGCAATCTATTCCTCAAAACATACACTAGGTCGTATCACACAGTTTCACACTTTCCTTTGCTCCAAGGAGAAGCCAAGCACCCTCCCGCTTAGCCCCACCCAACACCCACTCCCCACACCCTCTTCCTCACATCTGCTGCCTGACATGGCCCCTGCACCCCTTCTTGTAACCTGACATGCGGTGCATGAGGCATGACGGTTTATTTAAAGAGAGTCCTTGTCTATCTTGTTCTCTAAGGCATCTGCCAGGATGAGAACAGGGTCCTGAGCACACCAGATGACCCAACTGTCCTTTCGTAGACTATGTGAACAGATGAACAAACCAAGCTCCTCCAGAGGCAGAAGACTAGGATCCGGGCTCTTGATCTCGGTGACTCTGGGTCTGGTCGGGACCACACTGCCCTTGTCTTCGGCCTCTGCCACAGATCCCCCTTCCCTTCTCTCCCCTGGCAACTTGTGAACCCTCTTCTGGCCCAGGGTGGAGACTTGAAAAGACCACCCCATCCAGGACCAAACAGTGGAGAGGGGAGGGGAGGAACCAGACAAGGGTGGCCCTTGACTCCCCACCAACCACACACTCACACATGCACACAGTGACACATCTGCACACACACACTAACACATGTACACTATTACCCACTCACACATGTACACACACACACACACACACACACACACACACACACACATCAGCTACCTACCTGGGTGAAAGCTTGAACAGGAGGTAAGTCAGGCCAATCAGCAGGAGGAAGACGGACACAGCGACAAGGGTGTTGTCTGGCTGCCCCCAGGGTGGGATCAGAGGGCCTGTGGGCAGGAAGGGCCCAGGGCTGTGAGCAGCCTCAGTGCCAGGAGGCTCCCCACAAACCTATATGGCAAGGGTGCGCCCTTTAGTGCCCTGGGCTAAAGTGGAAGGTTTGTGATGGGCCTTGGAGGTTTGTGTCACCTGCTGAAGGACCTTGGCAGGTGTTTGTTTCCGCCGTATAGACCTCAGACCTTCAGAAGAAGGGGATCAACTGGGGTATGACTGCCTTAGGGAGGGGCTTCCAGGAGTGTGAAAGGGTGTGGGGAGTGAGGTGAACAGGGGAGAAGACGCCCAGCCCAGACTCTGGAAGTGCAGCAGCCACAGCAGCGCCCACCTTGTCTCTGGGGAGTCTGGAAGCACACAGGCTGGCTCCACTCACTCCACTGGCCTGTGTAACGCTCCTCCTCTGCCACGTCATCCTCCAGTGTGGCCATCCGGACACGCAGCCTGGCCTCAAGGATAAAGCCAGGGTCCAGCTCAAAGGCGTCAAGTACGAGCCAGGTCACCCCGACAATGTGATCCCTGTGCTGGGCCCGCTGTGGGGGTGGGGGCAGTTAGCAGGTGCTGAAGGTGGGGCTGGGTGCCTCAGCCGTTGAGAATACACACATGCATTATATGCTCATATAACACACACACGAACACACCTGTGTTAACACACAGGCACACTCACCACATTCATGTGCACACACACACACAGAGAAGGCACACACTCACACACAGATACAGCTGCGTTTGCCCACCAATACACATATGCACACACCGGCAAACATGTCTACAGGCACACTTTCACACTCCTCACACTTGCATGCACACTCATATACACAAGCGTGTGCACAGAAGCAACTCACCACACTCACATACACACTCATACACATAGGCATGTCCATGTGTACACTTACATACAAACAGATAAACACGGGCACACAAACATGTGAGTGTGCACACTTACATGTGTGCACACATAGACACATACATGCACACTCACACTTATGTGCACATACTCACAGAGACACAGGCACACTCACCCTACTCCCACACACACACACAAAGCATGCACATGTGCATGCCAGCATGTGTGTGTGCACACACACACCGCTCTAGTTCCTCCCCTCCTCATCACTATAAGTTGACATCTCCCTATGTAGAGTGGGGAGTCTGCCTTGGACTGCTGTTCCCAGGAGAGAGGCCCCCAGGGAAAGCCAGCCAAAGTGTTACCTCCCAGGCCTCTTCCTGCTTCTTGAAGGCCAATTCATAGCTGAGAAGTGTGGTCATTGGCTCCAAGGCAGGACTGATGCTCCAGGTCAGGATGCAGTGGCCAGAGCTGATGTTGCTCTGCAAGTCAGAGGGCGGGTCCAGCTTAACTGGAACAGAGTGAATCCACGTGAGGCCGAAGCCCCATGGGTCTGGGTGTGTCAGTCAGAATACACAAGACTGGGGCCTGAAAGATTCCCAAGGGGCATAGTCAAGGCCCTCTCAGACCAGGCACCTCACTGGGAGACTGGTCAAGAAAAGCCCCAGGCGGGACAGGACAGCAATGACTTCCTCTGGCCTCTGCAGCTAGACTAGGTGGTTTCCAAATCTTGCCCACTCACTGGGCCACAGGGGTCACAGGCTGCAGGGCCCTGCTCCCAACGCCCAAGCAGCCAGGATGTTCTTGCCAAGGGGCCCCGCCCCAGACCTATAGCCGCTGCTCACCATGTCTCCGGGGCAGGTACTCCGGGTCCACCAGGCTGACCTGCTCCCTGCCAGACACGCAGTGGTGGAAAGTGATGGTGAAATTGTCGGATGGCACGAGCACTGCCTCGGGTGGCAGCACTACGGTGCACTCACTGCCCTGCAAGATGCACTTATGTGTGCCGCCGGGAGCCTGGTTGCTGGAAAGGGCATGTGTCAGCACCACGGGGCTGCTACACTGTCCTGGCGTAGCTGCTTCAATCCTGGGGACCTCACCCTCATCCCTGTCCAGAGCACGGGAGGAGGGAAGGGCTCAGGCAGCATGTTTAGAACTCATCCTGGGAGCAGCTGCCTCTTTTCTGGCAAGCCTAGTCTCCCTCCTTTCCCGTGGAAAGCCATGTCTTTCCTCCATGTGCCAGCCCAACTTCAACGTGGGACCCTAAGTCCCTTCAGGCCCTTCACTGCTCCCCCAGCATGGCCCTCCACCCTCACCTGGTGAAGAGGAGCCAGGGGCTGGAGCCCTGGCCAAGCTCTGGGGCAGACCAGCGGCAATCGATCCTGAGAATGTTGTTGGTGAGGCAGGTGAAGTTTCCAGCCCTTGGCCCTGGAGACAGTGATCATTGGGAGCCCACAGTAAGTGCTTCAGGGCACAGTTGAGCTAGGGGGCTGGGGGGGATCTGACAGCTGACACCCTAGCAGGGCAGTCACCAGTGAATGATCCCAGAATCTGTCCAGGGAAGCACTGGGAGGCCTGGGAAATGATGGGCGCTGACTCCTGGTACACGGGCAAGTCAGACCCAGAGAGGCATCAAGAAGGTGAAGGAAGGGAGACTAGGGTCGGTCCAGGGACTGAAGGTAGGGAGGTAAAGGTAGGGAGACTAGAGACTGTGGCCCAGGCTAACCCCTAGAGGACATGCCCCAGCACAGTTTGAGCCAAATTTTTCCCTAGGGACTTGACATTGGACAACCCAGTCCCCCAAACATGCCCCAGTTCTCCCCCCACCTCATACAAACACTAGTACCCAGCCCTCACCTCGTCCTTCCTCTGTGACACAGACTCCCAAGCAGACACAGGTGCAGACGCAGGTGCAGGCCAGGAGCCAGGTGCCCATGTCTCGCCTCAGGGCTTCACTCTCCAAGGTCCAGCCTGCAAGGGACTGGGCTGAGGGCCTGTGCAAATCATCCCTCCCTAGAGGGGTGCTCCCCATGAATTGCTCCCCAGCAGAGTGGTCAGTGGGTCCCCACCTGCACTCACACTGTGTCCAGCGTCCTGGCACCACTGCCCAGGCTTTACTGATAAGGAACTGTAGCTCATGGCTGCAGGGTATAAGGAGCACCCTCAAACTTAGATCCTGGACTCTGACTCAGCTTGGTCTCCACATTTGCCAAGAAGACTCCTCTCTGGGATGGGCATCCTTTGCCAGCCCATCCCCCATCCCTGGGCCCAGGCCCCATCCTGCCGGGGAGTCAGGGTTGGGGGAACTGATCACTACCAACAACCACCACAAGTGCATTTTCTACTTTAATTCTCACAACAGCTCCACGAGGGAGAAGCACTGTCCCGGTTCACAGGCAAGGAACTGAGTCCCAAGGAGGGGAAATGACTTGCCCAGGGTCACACAGACAAACTCCATGCAATTTTTTTTTTTTGAGACAGAGTCTTCCTCTATTGCCCAGGCAGGAGTGCAGTGGTGCAATCTTGGCTCACTGCAACCTCCGCCTCCTGGGCTCAAGGGATTCTCCTGCCTCAGCCTCCCGAGTAGCTGGGATTACAGGCACCCATCACCATGCCCAGCTAATTTTTGTATTTTTAGTAGAGACAGGGTTTCACCATGTTGGCCCAGCTGGTCTTGAATTCCTGACCTCAGGTGATCTGCCCGCCATGTCCAGCTAATTTTTTTTTTTTTTTGTATTTTTAGTAGAGACGGGGTTTCACTATGTTGGCCAGGCTAGTCTTGAACTCCTGACTTCAAGGGATCCACCTGCCTAGGCCTCCCAAAGTGTCGGGATTACAGGCATGAGCCATCACACCCGGCGTCTGCATTCTCTCTCCCTTTTGTCTTCTTAAAGACCCATCCAAGTGTTCTGCCCCAGAAAGGTGGACGAGGGTGGCAGCAGAGTATCCATGCAACTTCCTGAACTCTGTCGCACCCCTGTTCCAAGGTACCTGCAAAGGAGAGCACCACCAGAAGGGCAAAGTCCCCCAATGCTGGAGTGTGAGGCCTGAGTCCCAGGATCCCTGGGGGAGCCAGAGGTTGGCCAGAGATGAGGGGCTGGGTGTCAGGAAATGCTTGGGTGTGGGAAGGCCACTGATGCCCTATCACCCCATTTGCAGCTCCAGATGGTACACAGATAGCCCCTAGGCAGGAAGCAGGGCCAGCCTGGTTATACAAGACTGATTACTGATAAGGAGGAGGAAAAAACCAGACATGCACGCAGACTACAGCATGCATGCCCTTAAGGAACCCGCACACCTCAACGGGCAGCAGGCACTACTCTAACCCCACCCCGCTCCACTACAGGTACTCATAGGACAGTCCCCTGTTGAGACTGATGATCAGGAAGCCTCACCCTTCCCTAGAATGGAGCGTGCAGCCTGGCACCACCGGCCGCAGCATGAAACACCGTGGCAAGTTCTCTGCAGCAGTGTCTGTCCCTTCTCGCAGCAGTTACTGGAAAGGTGGGAATGGGGAGGACAGTCAGCCTGCTCTTGGGATATGCGAAGGCAGGGTTGGAGTGACCACCAGGGCCTGGGGAAGCCCAGGCACAACAGCCACAGCTGAGAGCTGACCCAGGCCCCAGGATGGATGACCGCTGCCCCAGCAGTGGAGAAACACCCACATCTGTGTAGAACCAGTCCAGGCCAGCCACAAGCTAACCCAGGAGCAGATGGCTTGAGAGCAGGGAGTGGGGTGGCTCCAAGTTCAGCAGGCCTCGTTTCTAGACAGGGAAGGGGGATGGTAGGGCAGGATCCACATGTGACACCTGAGAGCTTCAAAGTAGGACTGGAGAGTTGGGTACAGTGACAAGGGAGTATGGCCATCTGAGGGGAAGGTCTCTGCTTTTCCTCTGCACTGAAAATGCACAGCTGTACCTGATAAGTTGAGCAGGGCAAGGTCACCACCCTCCTACAGATGAGAAAACTGAGGCTCGGAGACCTGGGACCTGCCAAATACCTGACTCCTGACACCTCTGTTCTTGGCCCATTCCCACCGGCTTCCACATAAGCCTGTGAACTTCCCGAGGGCAGTGCCTGCGAGGTGCCCCTCAGCACATGCCCCAACAGAAGGCACCACAATGTTTTATAACCCCCATCCTCGACCACAGGGCCAGGCAGTCAGGGCAGGTGCACATACCCCTACTTGCATGCTCCCTGCTCCTGGATGTCACCAGGGAGGTCTCACCACAGCTCAGACAACACCAGGTCACAGGAAGATTGTGAGAGCAGGAGGGGAAACCAATGTGCCACCTGGGACAGAGCTGCCTCTGACACCCCCACTCCTGCTGGGGAGCCTGGCTGACATCAATGCCCAGCACAGCCTATCCCGCATTGAGTCTGTGGACATAGCCTTCAGCCCATGATCACTTTGGTCCCTTCTCAGAGCCCCACCTGTTCCATGGCCTCAGTGTCAAAGTCTGGCCCAGATGCCTACTGGGCCTTATAGCCTGGCTGCCCTGCTTCCGTGGGCCACTGTGAAGCTGTGGGCTGTCCTGCAGCTGGAGCCCTGCCTCAGATCTCAGGGTCTGCCACACCCACAGGAAGGTCTTTAGACACTCAGCCCTTCACCTTTCCTGGCCCTCATGCCCTGAACACTCACCTAACACCAGGAAGAATCTTAACCCACAGCAGGCCACCATCATGGAGGCTGTCCAGGCAGCCCTGAGCATCTCTGTGCCTCGAAGCACACTCTTCAAGTTGCCCTCACACCGGCTACTGCGCACTTACTGTTACACAGAGACTATTACGCATATATATGCATATATTATGCATACATATATATATCTCTCTCGCTCTGTTGCCCAGGCTGGAGCACAGTGGCGTGATCTCAGCTCACTGCAACCTCTGCCTCCCGAGTTCAAGTGATCCTACTGCTTCAGCCTCCCAAGTAGCTGGGATTACAAGCATGAGTCACCACGCCTGGCTAATTTTTGTATTTTTAGTAGAGGCAGGGTTTCACCATGTTGGTCAGGCTAGTCTCGTACTCCTGGCCTCAAGTGACCCCCCCGCTTCGGCCTCCCAAAGTGCTGGGATGACAGGCATAAGCCAACATGTCTGGTCATATTTTGTCTTTTTTAATGGGGACAGGGAAGGGTATCCCGGTTCTTCTGGACCATTCGGGAGGCTGGCAGCCATAGAGGTGGATAGGATGGAAGTTACTATTGAAGTGGACACTTGTCCAGCAAGGTCTTCTGTCTGCTGGGGGAAGAGGAAGAAATGCAGACCTTGGTATCCCAGAAGCAGCTGGAGCCTGGGGACATGGAGGCTCTGCTAGAAAATGGGTCTGGAAATAGGAGCAGGGGCCAGCTCCTCTCTGGACCACATGAGGACTTCCTTCAGCACAGTGGGAATCCCCAATGCTGCTGGGCACAGAGTGTGTGGAGGTGCCAACAGGGGTGGGGATGGGGATGGGCAGGAGGCAGGAGGGATGGGGTCAGAAAGGCCAGCTGGAGGCAAGTACAGAGACAACAGACACCTCATCCAGAAGGTGCAGGGAAGGCAGGGTGGGAGAGAGATGGCACCAAGAGGCATTTTCCACACACTTTCAGAAAAGAGGATGGGGGGCGGTGCTGCATCCATGAGGTAGATGTCTGTGGGAACGCTGGGCCACAGCTCAGGAAGAAGTCAGGGCTGGACTCGGCACTGCAGAGGTGTTGTTGGGTGGACAAGGGCACAGACCCAGGGCAGAGGGGAGCAGGCGAGGGTGGGTGTGAGAAGCAGAGAGGCATGGAGGAGACCCCTGCTGCTCTGCTTCCCACTGTACCCTCTGCCAGCTTCCCTCCCCATCACAGGTATGGTCTTTCATGAGGCCTTCCCCCAGTCCCCTAGTAGGCATCCCCAGCCGGATGGAATCCCTGAGCCTGAGCAACTCTCGTTCTGCACAGTCCTGAACTGACAGGGCCCAGGGGTTGGGCAGTGGCCATGGGCCAAGGCTGGAGTAAGGGTATTGATACAATTCCCTGGGAGTCTGGAGGCGAGATGGGAAAATGATGTCCGTGCTCTTCCTGCTGTCTTGGTGAAGAGGTACCAGCATGTTGCCTGCTCTGCCCAACACGCCCCTCCCACAGCCTTGCTGCCCCACTGCAGTTGAAGGTCATCACTGTGCGGTGTCCCTACATGAGGCTCCTTAAGGCAAGACCCTGTTTGATCATGTTGCATCCCCTGCACCCATCTCAACTGTTTGATAAATGTTTTCCACTCCCCCTACAGAGGCTGCCCTTGCTTCTGGATGGTATTCATGTTGTGGGTACCCAGGAGCGGGGCTCTGGGATGCTACTTGAAGACACGCTGAGAGGATACCCACTCTTGATACTAATCTACCTCGTGTAGCTAAGCTCTGGAAAGAAGGTGAGCCCAGAACAGCATAAATCAAAGGAAGATAAAATGGGGGCCTAGACCTCAGCTCCACCCCGTGGCCCTCACAACTGAGGCCCAAGTATGCCCATTTTCACCCAACAAAGGCACCCCCACAAAGGTCAGTTCAATCATTGAGGAAGCAGAGTTCCTTCCACACTGGCCACAGCAGAACCCATGACCCTTACAGGACTGGAAATTAGTTTGTAATCCTTGAGTTCAGCACTGCAAATTTTGCCATCTCTAAGAGATACCCAAGGCCAGGACACTGGAGGAGGTAAAGCTAGGGTGGTGTTCTCAAACACCACGCTTCCACAGTGGCTCCCTGGGCCCAGGGATGGAGGGCCACTTGTCCCTCTCTGCCTTCTGAATTTCAAGCTGACTTGAGAGGTCGGAAAGCCCAAAGCACAGACTCACCTTTCCAGATGCATCTGCCCAGTCCCATCACAAGTCTGAGGCATCCCCAACCTGGAGGTGATTTGTCACCCAACTGTCTCTGGGTGCACAGCAAAGACCCTCAGCCTGATTCAGGAGATAACTGCAGCAGTTGGTGACGTGAGCCTTGCACGACAGGTTCACACAGGCCGCCCACATCTGAAACCACAAACGCATTACAGAGCTGCTCTCCCGAACAGAGCTGAGAATGTCTGTCAGCACTAATCTTGTAAGTCAGGGAACTGTGAGACATGACAACCTTACAGTCCCCATGACAATGAGAACTGCCAGACATGGACTTCAGTGATTTGTCTACTGACTGGCAAGTGAGTGTCCACTGTGTTCTTCCCAAGAAACACCACTGAGATGCATTAAACTGACCCCAGGAGGCAAGGACCTGTGCAGGTGCAGAGCAGTGCTCTTGTCCTCTTCTATACTTTGCCAAAACCAGAGGTGTAGGTTCTCCTTCCACCAGCTAAAGCAAACTGTGAGCATCAGGGGTGGGGAGAGTATTAAACATAAAAGTAATGCAGACTCAGTTGAAGAAAAGCAATACAAAAGAAAAATTATTTAACAGGGTCGCCTTTCACCTCCCCCCAGAAGTAGTCACTGTGAGTAGTTAGGCACAAGTCCATGCAGACACTTCTGTTTCTTGGGGGTTTTGTTTATTTGTTTTCTTTTCTTTTTTGAGATGAAGTCTTGCTCTGTCGCCAGGCTGGAGTGCAGTGGCGCGATCTTGGCTCACTGCAACCTCCACCTCCTGGGTTCAAGCAATTCCCCTGCCTCAGCCTCCTGAGTAGCTGGACTACAGGAATGAGCCACCATAACCAGCTAATTTTTTGCATTTTAGTAGAGATGGGGTTTCACCATGTTGTCCAGGATGGTCTTGATCTCCTGAACTCGTGATCCTCCTGCCTCGGCCTCCCAAAGTGCTGGGATTACAGGCATGAGCCACCTTGCACCCAGTCTTTTTTTTTTTTTTGACCAACTCTCACTCTGTCGCCCAGGTGGGAGTGCAGTGGTGTGATCTCGGCTCACTGCAACCTTGGCCTCCCGGGTTCAAATGATTCTCCTGCCTCAGCTCCCAAGTAGCTGGGATTACAGCCACCTGACACCAAGTCCAGCTAATTTTTTTGTATTTTTAGTAGAGATGGGGTTTCACCATGTTGACTAGGCTGGTCTCGAACTCCTAACCTCAAGTGATCCACCCACCTCAGCCTCCCTAGGTGCTGGGATTACAGGTGCGAGCCACCACGCCCAGCCAGACACTTCTTAAGCTGAAACAAATGCTTATTTCTTAAAGACTCCTGCTGTGCTGCCACTTTGCAGCCTTCTTGTTCCCCTATGTTTTTGCACCATCTTTCTAGGTCAGCACATAAAACCTACCTCATACCTTTGATGGTAGTAGACACCACTGTTTAATAATCCCTGCAATGTCTAGGCCCAGTGCCTCACACCTGTAATCCAAGAACTTTAGGAAGCAGAGGCCAGAGGATCACTTGAGGATCCCAGGAGGTCAAGATTAGTCTGGGAAACAGAGTGACACCCTGTCTTTAAAAGAGAAACAGTAATAATCATAATTTTTGCAATGAACATTTGGATTGTTGCCTGTATATGCTATTTTATTTATTTTTATTTTCATTTCTTTAGACACAGAGTCTTGCTCTGTCACCCAGGCTGGGCTGGAGTGCAGTGACATGATCATAGCTCACTGCAGCCTCAGACTTCTGGGCTCAAGTATATATGTTATTTTAAATGAATTTAGTGAACAATTCTGGGCGTGGATCTTCAACCAACAGAGTGAGTCTTACTGTAGGATAAATTGCTAGGGGTGGAATTGTGGGGTCTCAGGATTAGCATTTTAAAATATTGATAGATGCTGAGAAGTGGCCCTACATAAAAAGTGTTGCACAGACTTTTACTCTCACCAACAATGAAAGAATGCCTGTAACCCTCACCAACAGTAAACGTTATCAGTCTTTTTCATCTTTGCCAATCTGATAGGCTAAGATATTTCAATGTGGTTCTAATTTGTACTTCCTTGAGTATTAGTCAAGATAAGCATCTTTTCATGTATTTATTACTTGTGTGTTCTTTGAGGTTGAATTTTAATCAGCTTGACTTATCTGCTACAAGCTTGTCTTATCTGCTACAAGCTTGTCTTATCTGCTACAAGCATATACTGTTCTACTCACTGGAGCCATCCCTGCACTGGTGTCCTTACCAAGAGAGCTTCTTCCTGTCAGGGTGCCTTCCATCTTGCTGAAGCCAGAATTTACCAACTCAAGACCAGCAGACCACACTACCCATATCATAACCTCAGAAGCAGAGACCACAAGGGCTGGATAGGGAGAAAGGAAATTCTCAAAAGAAAAACCAGAGAAGAGAGCCCACAATTCTGCATCTAAATTCTACCCAAATCTCTGGATGACCCTTGAACTATACATCTGCAGGCTAACTCCAAGGAGCCCAGCTAAGGTTAAACAACCTGAACAGAAGTTTCAGCCGTTCACCTCAGGACACAGAGTTTTCTGCCTGCTAAAATAACAAACAAACAAAAACAAAATTTAAAAAAATTTTAAACACCCTCCAGAGAAATATAACAGAACACACAGTCTCAACAATGTATATCATTCACAATTTCTAAGATAAAAACAAAATTATCAGACACATGAAGAAACAGAACTATTTTCTTAACCCATACTTAAGAGAAAAGATAATCAATGAAGATTGACTTCCAGGAATAAGTTGTTGGAATAGCAAAGGTTTTAAAGCAGATACTCTATGCTCAGATATATAAAGGAAAATATGCTCCCAATGAATAGATAGGAAATCTCAGAGGAGAAATAGAAACTATGCAAAAGAAACAATGCCAGGTGCGGTTCTATACAAAAGAATCAAGGCTGAGGCCGATGGATCCCTTGAGGTCAGGAGTTCGAGACCAGCCCAGCCAACATGGTGAAACCCTATCTCTACTAAAAATACACAAATTAGCTGGGCATGGTGGTGCACATTTGTAATCCCAGCTACCTGGGAGACTGAGGCAGGAGAATTGCTTGAACCCAGGAGGCAGAGGTTGCAGTGAGCCAAGATCATGCCACTGCACTCCGACGACCTGGCTGACACAGAAAGACTCTGTCAAAAAAAAAAGAAAGAAAAAAAGAAATAAAAGAAAAGAAAATATATAAGCAAAAAATACCTCTTAAGTAAAAATATATCTTAAATAAAAGGAATAGGCCAGGCATGATAGTTCATGCCTGTAATACCAGCACTTTGGGAGGCTGAGGTGGGTGGATTGTTTGAGCCTAGGAGTTCAAGACCACCCTGGGAATCATGGTGAAACTCCATTTCTACAAAAAAAAAAAAAAATACAAAAATTAGCTGGGCATTGTGGTGTGCACCTGTAGTCCCAGTAGGAGGCTGAGGTAGGAGGATCACCTGAGCCCGGGGAGGTTGAGGCTGCAGTAAGCCATGATCAGGCTACTGCACTCCAACTTGGGCAACAGAGTGAGACCCTGTCTCAAATAAATAAATAAATGGAATAAATTATAACAATGCATACAAGAAGAAACATTAACCTCTCTGAGCCTCAGTTTCCTTATCTGTAAGATGGATACAGAGAGGACTTGTTATATGTTAAACAACATATACCTATGAGGTAGAACAGAGGTCAGCAAACTACACGGGCCAAATCCAGCCTAGTTTTTAAAACTTGTGAGCTAAGAATGGTTTATACATTTGTATGGACCCAGCATGCTTCCAATGGTTTATACTGTTTTTTTTTTTGAGACAGGCTGGAGTGCAGTGATGCAATCATAGCTCACTGCAGCCTCAAACACCTGGGCTCAAGCGATCCTCCTGCCTCAGCCTCCTGAATAGCTAGGACTACAAGTGTGCACCACCACACCTGGCTAATTTTTTGCTTTTATTTTACAGAATGGGTCTCACTGTGTTGCCCAGGCCTGGACGACAGAGAGAGACTTTGTCTCAAAAAACAAAAAAAACACTTTGGAAAAAAAAAGATTAATACTGTATAAGTCCACTTACATGAGGTACCTAGCATAGTCAAATTCATAGAGACAGAAAGCAGAAAGGTGATTGACAGGTGGTTGTCAAGTTGAGGGGAGGAGGGAATGTAGAGTTGTTGGTTAAGGGTACAAAGTTTCAGTTTTGCAAGATGAAAAGGATTGTGGAGATGGGTGGTGGTGATGGTTGCACAACAATATAATAGTGCTTAATATGTTAATATCACTGAACTGTACACTTAAAAATGGTTAAGATGGCCAAATGTGGTGACTCATGCCTGTAATTCCAGCACTTTGGGAGACCATGGCAGGGGGATCACTTGAGGCTAGGAGTTCAAGACCAGCCAAGATCATGCCACTGCACTCTAGCCTTGGCAACAAAGCAAGACTCCATCTCACGGCTCACTGCAAGCTCCACCTCCCAGGTCCAGGTGATTCTTGTGCCTCAGCCTCCCGAGTAGCTGGGATTACAGGCATTCGCCACCACACCCGGCTAATTTTTGTGTTTTTAGTAGAAACAGGGTTTCATCATGTTGGCCAGGCTGGTCTTGAACTCCTGGCCTCAAGAGATCTGCCCGCCTCAGTCCCCCAAAGTGCTGGTATTCAAGGTGTGAGCCACCGCACTCGGCCTATAAAGTATTAATCTGTCTGTGACTGGATTATTTATATATAGCCACCTCTGCTCTCTTCTGGTTACTATCTGTATGACATGTCTTTCCCTATCCTTTCACCTTCATCCTATTTGTGTCTTTAGATCTAAAGTGAGTCTCTTGTAGACAGTGTATACTTGGATGATTTAAATATGTTATTTATGTCTTTATTTTTTGAGACAATTCTTGCTCTGTTGCCCAGGCTGGAATGCAGTGGTGCAATCACAGCTCACTGACATCCTGGGCTCAAGTGATCCTCCCACCTCAGCCTTCTAAGTAGCTGGGACCACAGATAGGCACCATCATGCCTGGCTATTTTCTTCTTTTTGTATTTTTTGTAGAGACAGGGTTTTGCCACATTGCCCAGGTTTGGATCATTCTTTAAGTGGTACATTGACAAATTATAATTGTATATGTTTACGGAGTACAAAGTTATATTAGAATTTAGGAATATAAGGTGAAATGATTAAATCAAAGTAGTTAACATATCCATCACCTCATATACTTATTCTTTGTTGTGAGAACATTTACTCTTGGCAATTTTGAAATGTGCAATAAATTACATTTATGGCTGGGCAGGGAGGCTCACACCTGTAATCCCAACACTTTGGGAGGCCAAGGCAGGAGGATTACTTGAGGTGAGAAGTTCAAGGCCAGCCTGGTCAACACAGCAAGATCCCATCTCTTACAAAGTTAAAAATTAAAAAACAGGAGTGGTGGTACATGCCTATAGTCATAGTTAGTAAAGAGGCTGAGGTGGGAGGATCTCTTGAGCTCATGAGTTCAACGTTATAGTAAGCTGTAATTGTGTCATTGTACTCCAAGTTCATGCTTGGGATAATTAATAAAGAAAAATAAAACTTCAGCGCTGAAGGAAAGGCAAATGGAACAATTGATTATTGCAATTTTATAAGAATTTACTGGACAGACTATTACCTTGCTGTATTCTCTAGCCCCATGCTAGCAGTTGCAAGGG
Organism: Mandrillus leucophaeus; assembly: GCF_000951045.1. NCBI lineage: Eukaryota > Metazoa > Chordata > Mammalia > Primates > Cercopithecidae > Mandrillus > Mandrillus leucophaeus. The sequence goes on from NW_012102501.1 coordinate 27,507, forward strand.
ATTTCAGGTTTAAACACTTATGTTTATGTAATCAATAGGTACCGTTAACTGACAAAAGTCCTAGTGTATATCTTGACAACCTACAGAAATATTTGCAAATATCTTTGTCTATACAATGGACATATTAGTAAAGTAAGCTTAGACATTTAAGCAGATGAATTATTAATATTTAAGTATTGAAAAGCAATGAGCAAGTGCGTATTCATGTACCCATGAACCCAATGGCTCCCTCTGTCGCCTCCTGCTGGATGGCAAATTCTTAACCCATGGAGTCTGAGGGACAAACTGTCAACTTCATTTGAAACTCTAGCCCAGCAAGAAAGCCCTCGTATCAGAATTCATTTTTTGGCAGTTATGTCCTTTTTTCATCCAAGGAAACCTGCTCCTCAGCAGTAATGTCAAGCTGGCCACACCTCAGGTGGAGTTAGTCAGGAATAAGTGACTAGCTGAAACCCTTAGCAAATTAAATTTATGTGCTAAAAATGCTCACACATATATTTACATGGGAATATATATAAATGTCAGCTGAAATGCCAGCCCCACCTTGAAACTTGAAATCAAGAGGACCTAATCGTGTTCTATAAATGCGATGGGAACTCAACAATATCTTAGTTCAGATCCGAGCTACTCCTGTAATCACTCTGTGCTCTTCGGTCATGGACTTGGATCACAGCCTCACCTAGCATTATATTCTTTGTCTCTAACACAGGGTAAACTCTCCAAGGGCTTTATGATTAAGTAAGATGAATTCAGCAAACCTGAAAATATAGAGGCTATAGCATGCATGTGTTTTTTGAGGGAAGAGCATTAGGGACCAAAACCCATTGCACATTTGGTGATTATTTCTGAGGTGAATTTCAAGGTTCCATTTGGTGCTTTGCTGTCCAAATGTGAAAGCCCCTGGTTTATAAGAAAGAGCTATTTCTCCCATGACCTTGGGCTTTGGCCCCAAATATAAGTGGATTAATCAGGGCTCATGAAAGCTGCAACTTGGCTCCATGTTCTTTGAGGAACAAGTCCAAGACACTGGGAATTAAAAATCATACGAGATGAGTTTATTTCTGAGGTAAATTTATTTGATAAAAGTTACCATTGTAACCACTTGTAAGTATATAATTCACTGGAATTTAGTGGGGCATTGTGCAACCATCTAGCTAGCTCCAGGGCATTTTCATTAGCTCAAAAGAAAACTCAGTGCCCATCAAAAAGGTTTTTAGTGGAGATGGGGTTTCACCATGTTGGCCAGGCTGGTCTCGAACTCCTGACCTCAGGTGATCCGTCTGCCTTGGCCTCCCAAAGTGCTGGGATTACAGGCATGTGCCAGCACACCTGACTGTCAATCCATGATATATCACATTTTGTTTATCCATTCTTCTCTTGATGGAAACTTGGGTGTTAACAGTTTTTGGCCATAGTGATTAATGGTGCTGTGACTATTTATGTACAAAATTTTGTTTAAACACCCATTTTTAACTCTTTGGGAATACAGTAAGTCTCCACTTAATGTTGCTGATAGGTCCTTGGAAACTGCTACTTAAAGTGAAATTACATAGAATAAAACCAATTTTACCATAGGATAATTGATATAAGCAAGAGCTAAATTCCTCGGGGCATATTTCTGGGCAAAGAAACATCACCAAACTGCTAAATAAAAATTGAAACATTTCTTTTCTTTTCTTTTCTTTTTTTTTTTTTTTTTGAGATGGAGTCTTGCTCTTTTGTCCAGGCTGGAGAAGAGGGTCACTGTTCTCCAGACCTCCGAATGGTAGATCTACTGATGGCTTGCACCATGCACCTGGGAAAGCTGCAGGCACTCAACACCAGCCCATGAAAGCATCTGTGGGGGCTGCATTCTGCGGAACCTCAGGGAAAGAGCTGCCCAAGGCCTTGGGAGCCCATCCATTGCATCAGTGTGACCTGGATGTGAGACATGGAGTCAAAAGAGATCATTGTGAAGCTTTAAGATTTAATGACTGCCCTGCTGGGTTTCAGACTTGCATGGGGCCTGTAGCCCCTTTGTTTTGGCCAATTTCTCCCATTTGGAATGGAACATATACCCAATGCCTGCACCCCCATTGTATCTTGAAGTAACTAACTTGTTTTTTATTTTAGAGGCTCATAGGTAAAAGGTACTTACTCTGTTTCAAATGAGACTGTACTGTGGATTTTGAGTTAATGCTGAAATGAGTTAAGACTTTAGGGGACTATTGGGAAGGCATGATTAGATTTGAAATGTGAGAAGAACATGAAATTTGAAAGAGACCAGGGAGGAATGATATGATTTGGCTCTGTCCCCACCCAAATCTCATGTCAAATTGTAATCCCCATGTGTCAGGGAAGGATCTGGTGGGAGGTGATTGGATCACGGGGGCAGATTTCCTCCATGTTGTTCTTGTGACAGTGAGTTCTCACAAGATCTAATAGTTTGAAAGTGTGGCCCTTCCCGATTTGCTCTTTCTCCTGCCACTGTGTAAGATGTACCTGGTTTCCCCTTCACCTTCCACCATGATTGTAAGTTTCCTGAGGCCTCCCCAGCTGTGTGGAGCTGTGCATCAATTAAATCTCTTTTTTTATAAATTACCCAGCCTCAGGTAGTTCTTTACAGCAGTGTGAAAATGGACTAATGCAATACCCATGAGGAAAATGAAGGACTAGCACATTGGGCCTTAATAAACATTTAAAGCTGAATAACTGGCCCCCATATCTATAAGGAACATTATCTCTGGTTCAGTCGCAATCAGATTTGCCTGAGGCTCATCCATACAGATGGAAAAGATAGGAGTCTGGACGGCCTCAATGCCCCATCAGTCATCTAGAGGATGACTTTCAGAGGCTTGATCATAATCCAGGATAGAGTTAGAGGTTCTTGTCCTTGCCTTTGCCCTTGTCCTTATCCTGCAGGACCCCCCTGTGAGATAGGTTGATGAGGTCGTGGCTGTAACAGCCTAGAAGGAAGAGGTGGCCCCCTCATGACAGGGAGAGGGACACTTACTCTTCTAATGATCCTCTTGTTTGCAATGAGGACAAGGTCCTAGGGGGTGGCTTGTAATTCGGAGGTTTGGGATATTCTCTACTCTAGTGTCCTGGATTCCTGCAGTGATTATAGGCCCCCATTCTGTTACTATTATAGGGATGAGTATTGGGTTTATTAGCTAACAAAAAATAATATGCCAATGCCATTGCTATGTAATTCGCTTGGCGATGGCATTTTTCCTCCTCCAATTGAGCCTTTTTTATTTTTGAGGTTTCTTCCCAGTAGTTGAAAACCTTAAAGGCTATATTTAATAAAGTAGGAAAGGGACTATGTGGGCCTTGCTCTAATTTATGGAGTTTTTGTCTGATGTCTGGGGAAGCCTGACCTATAAACTGTACAGCCAGAATGGATTGGCCCTCAGGGCTTTCAGGGTCTGAATATGTATATTTATGCATTGCCTCCACCAGTCCAGCTTGGAAAAGGGTGGAGTTCTCAGATGGTTCCTGAGTGATTTCTCATAACTTAGAAAAATTAACAGGTTTTGTCACAGCCTTTTTCATTCCTTCCAACAAGCACGTTATTATATAATCTTATCTGCCTCACGTTTGTTTGTGCCTGGTATTGCCAATTGGGTTCTCTGTCGATGACAGCTTCCGCCCAAACCCTTTTATCATTAGGATTATGAGCATGAGCTTTATTTGTTTATGCTTGAGCTAAAGACCATATGTGTGATTTTTCTTTGTGGGAATGGCGTGAATATGTCTTGTCAGGTTAAATCAAAGGAGTTCTTGAGTGAACTTAGAGGGATCCTGGCTAAATCAACCCAATGTGGGTTGAATTTGTGAAAGATCAGACATTGGAAAAGGGACATGAACTCGAACTGTTCACAAATCTCTATTTGCCATCTTGTGGAGAGGCAAAACATATTTGGGATTTTTGGAGGAATCTAAGAGTTGCATATGTGACTCCCGAGTGAGCATGTGAGGGGGATAAAGTATCTGGTTACGGGAAGGGTTGATTGGGGGATGGAGCAGATGGAGAGGTTGTAGGTGAAGCAGGAGCAGGCCAAGGAGAGTGTGGTATGCAAAAAGAAGAATCGTCTAAGACATCAGAATCAGGGAGAGAGGAAGTTCCTTGGAAGTATAGGGAAAAGAAAGAGAGACCAGACGGTTACTGTGTCTATGTAGAAAGGGAAGACATAAGAAATTCCATTTTGATCTGTACCTTAAACAATTGCTTTGCTGAGATGTTGTTAATTTGTAACTTTGCCCCAGTCACTTTGCCCCAGCCACTTCGCCCCAACCTTGTGCTCACAGAAACATGTGTTGTATGGAATCAAGGTTTAAGGGATCTAGGGCTGTGCAGGACGTGCCTTGTTAACAAAATGTTTACAGGCAGTATGCTTGGGAAAAGTCATCGCCATTCTCTAGTCTCAACAAATCAGGGACACAATGCACTGCGAAAAGCTGCAGGGACCTCTGCCTTGGAAAGCTGGGTATTGTCCAAGGTTTCTCCCCATGTGATAGTCTGAAATATGGCCTCGTGGGATGAGAAAGACCTGACCATCCCCCAGCCCAACACCCGTAAAGGAAAGCCTCTTGCAGTTGAGATAGAGGAAGGCCACTGTCTCTTGCCTGCCCCTGGGAACTGAATGTCTCGGTATAAAACCCAATTGTACATTTGTTCAATTCTGAGACAGGAGAAAACTACCCTAAGGCAGGAGGTGAGACATGTTGGCAGCAATGCTGCTTTTTTATTTTTTACTCCACTGAGATGTTTGGGCGGAGAGAAACATAAATCTGGCCTACATGCACATCCAGGCATAGCACCTCCCCTTGAACTTAATTGTGACACAGATTCCTTTGCTCACATGTTTTCTTGCTGACCTTCTCCCTATTATCACCCTGCTCTCCTACCGCATTCCTCTTGCTGAGATAATGAAAATAATAATCAATAAAAACTGAGAGAATTCAAAGACCGGTGCCTGTGCAGGTCCTTGGTATGCTGACTGCTGGTCTCCTGGGCCCACTGTTGTTTCTCTATATGTTGTCTCTATGTCTTATTTATTTTCTCAGCCTCTCGTCCCACCTGATGAAATATACCCACAGGTGTGGAGGGGCAGGCCACCCCTTCAGGAAGCATACATGATAATTTTTATTTGGGGGTTTGGGGATAAAAAAAGACCTGAACATATGGGACCTCTGAATGCAAAAAAAAAAAAAAAAAAAAAAAATACAATTCTTTTTGAGAGTTTGTGGATTAAAATGGGGTCAGTTTTTAAGACTGCAACTCAAGGGCGAGTAGGAATGAATTGAAGAATGAATTGGACCCATGTTGGGTTTAGTTAAGGGATTACAAGATCCCTGAGGTGTCCCTGAGGGATTTGGACCTCCCTTTTCCCTGTGGCCCACTCTATTCAGGGGTGTCCCACCATGGAAAGAAGGCTTGCCCTTACCTGGATGACCAGGCCAGGTATGCCCGTGTTTGAGTGGTCAACTCAAACCTAATGTGAAGGAGAATTCACCTGTAACTTGGGATGTGGTGCTTCTGATGTTGAATCCAAAATTGTGTCCGCAACCAGTGGAGTGCACAAAGTTGAGATGATTGTTTCCAAGGCATGGTTTACAGAGTGTTCAGTGAAAGTGAACTTGCCACCACTAATGGCTAGTTATTTTATTTAATTTTTTTGTAGAGATGGAGTTTTTGGTTTTGTGTGTTTGTTTTGATACTGAATCTAGCTCTGTCACCCAGGCTGGAGTGCAGTGGTGCGATCTGGGCTCACTGAAACCTCCACCTCCTGGGTTTAAGCAATTCTCCTGCCCCAGCCTCCTGAGTAGCTATTACAGGTGCACACCACCATGCCAGGCTAATTTGTGTGTGTGTGTGTATTTTCAGTAGAGACGGGTTTTACCTTGTTGGCCGTGCTGGTCTCAAACTCCTGACCTCACATGATCCCTTGGCCTCCCAAAGTTCTGGGATTACAGGTGTGAATCACTGCACCTGGCTATCAGCAGATTTCTAATCATAAATTTTGGGGAACAGAAGGCAGTGGGCTGATACATTTAACGCAGTGGAAGAAAATAGCTGTCAACCAAGAATCCTGTACTTAAAAGGTGAGGGAGAAATTAAGACATTCCCACAGAAACAAAAGCTGAGTGAGTTCATTACCTCTAGCCCTTCCCTGCAAAAAAATGCCAAAAGGAGTCCTTCAGGTTGAAATGAAGGGACACTAGGCACTAATTTGAAGCCATAAGAGGAAATAATTTTTTTGTGTGTGTGTGAGATGGAGTCTTGCTCTGTTGCCCAGGCTGGAGTGCAATGGTGCAATCTCGGCTTTCCACAACTTCCGCCTCCTGGGTTCAATCAATTCTTCCGTCTCAGCCTCCCGAGTAGCACCACTGCACCCAGCTAATTTTTGTATTTTTAGTGGAGACAGGGTTTCGCCATGTTGACCAGGCTGATCTTGAACTCCTGACATCAGGTGATCCTCTCACCTCGGCCTCCCAAAGTGCTGGGATTACAGGCGTGAGCTACCTCACCTGGCCGGAAATAAAGACCTTAGTAAAGGTAAATACATAGGCAGTTATAAAAGCCACTATTAACTTTGGGTTGCAATTCTATTTTTTGTTATTTCACTTGATTTAAGAGACTAATACATGAAAAAATGAGTATTAGTGTAAAAGCTAGTATTAATGTAACTGATTTGTAACTAACTTCACATTTTGTCTTCTACATAATGTATGAGATTAATGCATTTAAATTATTAGTTTATATTTCTGGACATACAATGTATAAATATGTAATTTTGTAACATTTGTAACTGAAAAGGAGTGGGGATGGAACCGTATAGGGGCATCTTTTTTTTTGTTTGTTTGTTTTTCGGAGATAGGGTCTCACTCTGTCACCCAGGCTGGAGTACAGTGATGCAATAACAGCTCGTCGCAACCCGAACCCCTTGGGTACAGCTGATACTCCCACCTCAGCCTCCCAAGTAGCTGGGACTACAGGCGTGCGTCATCATGCCTGGCTAATTGGTTTTTCTTTCTTTCTTTTTTTTTTTTTTTGAGATGGAATCTCACTCTGTCACCCAGACTGGAGTGCAGTGGAGTGATCTTGGCTCACTGCAAACTCTACCTCCCTGGTTTAAAAGATTCTCATGCCTCAGCCTCCTGAGTAGCTGGGATTACAGGTGAATACCACCACACCTGGAAAATATTTGTATTTTTTAGTAGAGACAGGGTTTCACCATATTGCCCAGTCTGGTCTCAAACTCCTGGGCTCAAGTGATCATCTGGCCTCGGGCTCCCAAAGTTCTCACAGGCATGAGCCACTGTTCCTGGTCTGATTTTTGTATGTTACTGAAGTTAAGTGATATAAATTCAAATTGGAGTGTCATAATATTAGGATGTTAAATGTAATCCCATGGTAGCCACAAAGAAAATAGCTTAGCCATAGAATATCCACAAAATGAAATGAGAAGAGAATTAAGATGTTTCACTGTAAAAAAAAAAAAAAAAAAAAAATCAACTAAACACAAAAGAAGACAGTAACGCAGGATATAAAGGACCACAAAAAAAGCCATAGGGCATATAGAAAACACATAGCAAAATGATATAAGTGAGTCTCCTTATCAGTAATTATTTTGAATGTAAGTGGATAAACTCTCCAATCGAGAGATGGAGATTGGCAGAATGGATTAAAAAAAACATGATCCAGGTGGGTGGTGGAATGGGGGAGATATTGGTCAAAGAGTACAGTTTCAGATGGGAGGAATAAAGTGCTTTTAGAAAAAAAAATGATCAACTTTTCTACTGTTAGATATCACAACTGCTGTGACTTTACAGTAAGGGAGGAGACCACCCGCATATTGTCTTATGCCCAATTTCTGCCTCAAAAGAAAGAAGAAGTAAAAACTAAAAGGCAGAAATGAAATCCACAAGCAGACAGCCCAGAGCCACACCCTGTACCTGGTAGTTAAAGATAGACCCCTGACCTAACAGGTTATGTTATCTATAGATTACAGACATTGTATAGAAAAGCACTGTGAAAATCCCTGTCCTGTTCTGTTTCGTGCTGATTACCGGTGCATGCAGCCCCCAGTCACGTACCCCCTGTTTGCTCAATCAATCACGACCCTCTCACGTGCACCCCCTTAGAGTTGTGTGCCCTTCAAAGGGACAGGAATCGCTCACTTGGGGAGCTTGGCTCTTGAGACGAGTCTTGCTGATTCTTCCAGCCGAATAAACCACTTCCTTCTTTAACTCAGTGTCTGAGGGGTTTTGTCTGTGGTTTGTCCTGCTACTTCTTGGTTCCCTGACTGGGAAGCGAGGTGACTAATGGACGGCTGAGGCAGTCCCTTAGGTGGCTTAGGCCTGCCCTGTGGAGCATCCCTGTGGGGGACTCTGGCCAGCTTGAGTGACATAGATCCTGAGAGCACTCCCAGGTAGGCAATTGCCCTGGTGGAATGCCTCACCAAAGCAGTGTGTGGCAGGCCCCCACGAGGATCAACACAGTGGCTGAACACCAGGAAGGAACTAGCACTTGGAGTCTGGACATCTGAAACTTGGTAAGACTAGTCTTTGGAACTTGCCCACTCCATTTGAGTGGTCTGATCACCCATGGTGTGCCTGTACCGGCACTTTAGTTTTTGTTTTTGACTTGACTTGAACTGCTTGATACTTTGGTTTTCGTTTTGACCTGGCTTGGATTTCTTGATTTTCTTGATACTCTGATTTTGGTTTTGATTCTGGTTTGGTATAAACTGTAAAAACTGTAAACTGTGTGTATGCCCTTTTTACCCATTCTTTGTTTTGTGGTATGTGTGTGGTGTGAGCGTGGTGTTTTGTCTCGAGGAAACATGGGTCAGGCACAAAGTAAGCCCATCCCACCATGTTGAAAATTTTCAAAATGGGATTTAAAGGAGACTATGGAGTCACCATGACCCCAGGAAAATTTAGAACTTTGTGTGAGATAGACTGGCCAGCATTAGAGGTGGTTGGCCATCAGAAGGAAGCCTGGAGAGGTCCCTTGTCTCAAAGGTATGGCACCTGTAAGTCAGGGCACCCAGATCAGTTCCCATATATAGATTCTTGGTTACAGCCAGTTTTTGACCCCACCACAGTGGTTAAGAGGACAGGCAGCAGCTGTACTAGTAGCAAAGGGATAGTTAGTTAAGGAAGGTTCTCACTCTACCTGCCGAGGGAAGTTGGCACCAGAAGTCCTGTCCGACCCAACACCAGAAGAATCATGGCAGGAACTGGTACCAGCAATACCCCTTCCTTATCGGGAGGAAGGGCTCCCCACCCCTGAGCCAGCAGCATCTCCACCTCCACCAGATTACCACACCCCTAGACCACCCAGAGTAGACAAGAGAGGAAGTGAAGCCGCAGGAGAAACTACTCCCTTGGCAGCTCGCCTACAGCCCAAGACTGGAATCCAAATGCCCCTGAGAGAGCAGCAATATACTGGGGTAGATGGGGACAGACACATTGTGGAAAGGCGTGCCTTTGTGTATCAACCTTTCACCTCTGCTGACCTCCTCAATTGGAAAAATAGTACTCCATCTTACACTGAAAAGCCTCAAGCTTTAATTCACTTGCTCCAAACTATTATACAGACCCATAATCCTACTTGGGCTGATTGCCACCAGCTGCTCAGGTACCTCTTTAATACAGATGAAAGGTGAAGAGTGCTTAGGTGGCAACTAAGTGGCTAGAGGAGCAAGTCCCAGCTGATTACCAAAACCCCCAAGAATATTTAAGAATTCAACTGCCAGGAACAGACCCCCAGTGGGACCCAAATGAGGGACCAGATATGGAGAGGCTAAGGCGGTACCGTGAGACATTAATAGAAGGTGTAAAGAAAGGGGCTCAAAAGGCCACAAATGTAAATAAGGTCTCTGAGGTCATCCAAGGAAAAGAGGAGAGTCCAGCACAATTCTATGAAAGACTGTGTGAGGCTTACTGTATGTACACTCCTTTTGATCCAGACAGCCCTGAAAATCAGCGCATGATTAACATGGCCTTAGTTAGTCAAAGCATGGAAGATATCAGGAGAAAACTGCAGAAACAGACTGGGTTTGCAGGTATGAATACCTCACAGTTACTGGAAATAGCCAATCAAGTGTTCGTGAATAGAGATGCAACAAGCCGCAGAGAAAGCCATAAGGAAGGTGAATGCCAGGCTAGGCAAAATGCCAACTTACTGGCCATGGCCATTAGGGGAATTACCCCAAAAGGAGAGGAAAAGGGGGGTTCCGGGAAGAATACCCAGTCTAATCGCCCACACTTGCAAGGTAACCAATGTGCATATTGTAAGGAAATAGGACATTGGAAAGATAAGTGTCCCCAAATGAATGAAAAGCAAGGTGATTGGGAACAAAAGACCTCAGATAAAGTTGAGGGAGCTTTGTTCAATCTGGCTGAAGGGCTACTGGACTGAAGGGAACTGGGCTCAAGCACCCCCAAGGAGCCCATGGTTAGGATTACAACTGGGGGAAAGGACATTAAGTTTTTGGTCGATACTGATGCTGAACATTCAGTAGTGACCATCCCAGTCACCCCCTTATCCAAAAAAACCATTGATATAATCAGAGCAACATGAGTTTCCACTAAGCAGGCTTTCTGTCTACCACGGACCTGCTCGGTGGGGGGACATGAGATAGTTCACCAGTTCTTATACATGCCTGACTGTCCCTTGCCCTTGCTGGGAAGAGACTTGCTTAGCAAGCTGAAAGCCACCATCTCTTTTACAAAACAGGGCTCTTTACAGCTAGAGTTACTGGGAACAGGAGTTATCATGGCCCTTACAGTCCCCCAGGAAGAAGAATGGAGACTTTTTCTAACCGAGCCAGGCCAAGAGATAAAACCAGCTCTAGCTAAGCGATGGTCCCAGGTATGGGCAGAGGATAATCCTCTGGGACTGGCCGTCAACCAAGCCCCCGTACTCATAGAAGTTAAGCCTGGGGCCCAACCAATTAGACAAAAGCAATATCCGGTTCCCAGAGAAGCTCTCAAAGGAATCCAGGTTCATCTCAGGCACTTGAAAGCCTATGAAATTATAGTTCCTTGCCAGTCTCCATGGAACGCGCCCCTCCTGCCTGTCCCTAAGCCAGGGACCAAGGACTACCAGCCAGTACAGGACTTGCGCTTGGTCAACCAAGCTACAGTGACTCTGCACCCAACAGTTCCTAACCCTTACACGTTGTTAGGGCTGCTGCTGGCTGAGGACAGCTGGTTTACCTGTCTGGACTTAAAAGATGCTTTCTTTAGCATCAGAATAGCTCCTGAGAGCCAGAAGCACTTTGCCTTTCAGTGGGAAGATCCAGATCAGGTGTCATTGCTCAGTACACTTGGACCCGGCTTCCCCAAGGGTTCAAGAATTCCCCTACTATCTTCAGGAAGGCCTTGGCTCGAGATCTGCAAAAGTTTCCTGCTGAAGACCTAGGCTGCATCTTGCTCCTGTACATGGACGACCTTCTGCTGGGACACTCCACGGCAGTCGGGTGCATGAAAGGGACGGATGCCCTGCTTCGGCACCTGGAGGACTGTGAGTATAAGGTGTCCAAGAAGAAAGCTCAGATCTGCAGAGAGTAGGTACACTACCTGGGATTCACTATTCGGAAAGGGGCACGCAGCCTGGGGTTGGAGAGAAAGCAGGTCATCTGCAGCCTACCAGAACCTAGAACCAGAAGGCAAGTAAGGGAATTCCTAGGAGCTGTGGGGTTTTGTGATTCTGGATTCCAAACTTTGCAGTACTAGCCAAACCTTTGTATGAGGTTACAAAGTGGGGCGACCAGGAGCCTTTTGAATGGGGGGTCTCTACAATAACAAGCCTTTTGTAAGTTAAAGGAAAAACTTGTGTTGGCCCCAGCCCTAGGACTACCAGATTTGACAAAGCCCATTACACTCTATGTGTCAGAAAGAGAAAAAATGGCAGTTGGAGTCTTAACCCAGACTGTGGGGTCCTGGCCAAGGCCAGTGGCCTATCTCTCAAAACAACTAGATGGGGTTTCCAAAGGCTGGCCACCATGTCTAAGGGACCTGGCAGCAACAGCCCTGTTAGCACAAGAAGCAGATAAACTGACCCTTGGGCAAAACCTGAATATAAAGGTCCCCCATGCTGTGGCAACTTTGATAAATACCAAAGGACATCATTGGCTAACAAATGCTAGATAAACCAAGTACCAAAGCTTGCTATGTGAAAATCCCCGTGTAACTATTGAAGTCTGTAACACCCTATATCCCACCCCCCTGCTCCCAGTATCAGAGAGCTGGGTCGAGCATAACTGTATAGAGGTGTTGGACTCAGTCTATTCTAGCAGATCTGACCTTCGGGACCAGCCATAGGCATCAGTAGACTGGGAGTTATACATGGTTGGAAGTAGCTTCATCAACCCACAAGGAGAAAGATGTGCAGGATATGCGGTGGTAACTTCGGATGCTATCATTGAAGCCAAACCGTTGCCACAGGGCACTTCAGCCCAGAAGGCTGAGCTCATTGCTTTAATTCGGGCTCTAGAACTCAGTGAAGGTAAGACTATAAACATCTACACTGACTCTCAATATGCCTTTCTAACCCTCCAAGTGCATGGAGCATTCTATAAGGAAAAGGGTCTGTTAAACTCTGGGGAAAAGGACGTAAAATATCAACAAGAAATTCTACAATTATTAGAGGCAGTGTGGAAACCTCAGAAGGTGGCAGTCGTGCACTGCAGGGGACACCAGCAAGCCTCCACCTCAGTGGCCTTAGGAAACTCTCAAGCTGATTCAGAAGCTCAAAAAGCGGCATCCACCCCTTACCGGGCATCAGTAGTAGCCCCCTTACTCCCTCAAACACCTGACCTGGTACGTACCTATTCTAAGGAAGAAAAAGACTTCTTCTACGCAGAAGTGGGCAAGTAATAAAAGGAGCATGGATTAGACTGCTAGATGGGAGGGTAGCTGTGCCGCAGTTGCTAGGAGCCACAATCACATTGGCCATGTGCGAAACTACTCATCTAGGACAAGAGTCACTTGAAAAATTGTTAGGCTGGTACTTCTACGTCTCACACTTGCCAGCCCTTGCCAAAGCAGTAGCACAACGGTGTGTTACTTGCCAACAGCACAATGCGAGGCAAGGCCCCACTGTTCCACCCGGCATGCAAGCTTATGGAGCGGCTCTTTTTGAGTATCTTCAGGTGGATTTCACAGAAATGCCGAAATGTGGAGGTAACAAGTATTTTCTGGTTATTGTGTGTACTTTCTCTGGGTGGGTGGAGGCTTATCCAACACAAACTGAAAAGGCCTACGAGGTAGGCTGTATGCTTCTCCAAGATCTTATTCCTAGGTTTGGACTGCCCTTAAGAATCAGCTCAGATAATGGGCCGGCGTTTGTGGCTGACTTGGTACAGAAGACAGCAAAGGTGTTAGCAATCACTGGGAAGCTACATGTCGCCTACTGACCTCAAAGTTCCAGAAAGGTGGAATGAATGAATCGGACTTTCAAAAATAGTTTACAGAAAGTATGTCAGGAAACAGGATTAAAGTGGATACAGGCCCTTCCTCTGGTATTGTTTAAAATTAGATGCACTCCTTCTAAGAAAACAGGATACTCCCTTTGTGAAATACTGTATCATAGGCCTCCTCCTATACTACGGGAGCTTCCAGGCACTACCCAAGAGATAGGTCAAATTGAATTACAGCAATAGCTACAAGCTTTAGGAAAAATTAGACAATCTCAACTTGGGTAAATGAGAGGTGTCCCATCAGCTTATTCTCTCCAGTTCACCCTTTCTCGCCAGGTGATCGCGTGTGGATCAAGGACTGGAACGTAGCCCCTTTGCGGCTATGGTGGAAAGGACCTCAGACTGTAATCCTGACCACCCCTATGGCTGTAAAGGTAGAAGGAATCCCAGCCTGGATCCACCACAGCCATGTGAAACCTGCAGTCAGTGAAACCTGTGAGGCAAAACTGAGCCTGGACAACCCCTGCAAAGTGACTCT
>NW_012102501.1:42372-45862 GCF_000951045.1 Mandrillus leucophaeus
GGTGTCCCATCAGCTTATTCTCTCCAGTTCACCCTTTCTCGCCAGGTGATCGCGTGTGGATCAAGGACTGGAACGTAGCCCCTTTGCGGCTATGGTGGAAAGGACCTCAGACTGTAATCCTGACCACCCCTATGGCTGTAAAGGTAGAAGGAATCCCAGCCTGGATCCACCACAGCCATGTGAAACCTGCAGTCAGTGAAACCTGTGAGGCAAAACTGAGCCTGGACAACCCCTGCAAAGTGACTCTTTAACTGTTTTGAAAAGTTATGTTCAAACATATACCAGCATGTAATTATGTATAGCAGTTCTATTCATAATGGTCAAAATGTAATCAGAATTTCTTTCAATAGCTGACAGTTCTATTCATAATGTCAAAATGTAATCAGAATTTCCTTCAATAACTGAATACATAATCAAATTGGGGTGCATCTGTGCAATGCAGTACCATTCATAAATAGAAAGGAATAAACTATCTACACATGCAAAGACATGGGTAAATCCTGCATGTATACTGCTAAGTGAAGGAAGCCAGCCTGAAGAGGCTACCCACCATTTCACCCCATTTTATATGATATTTTGGAAAAGGCAAAATTACAGAGATAAATGAATCAGTGGTTACATAGGGTGGGTGTTTGAAGTATTCTGTATGGTACTTTAATGGTGGATACCTGACACTATGCATTTTATAAAACTGATAGAATTTTACAGCCCAAAGAATAAATCACAAGCTACACAAATTAAATCAAACTATTTAGGGTGTAGTAGTATCCAAGGATAAAATACAGAATGGGACCAAGAATCTAACTGTATTACAAATTTATGGAAAAGCTCACTGCAGGTGATGGGCAGAAAGTGTTAACCTAGGTCACTTTGGAAATGAGTAGAATCTATAGACTAAAAGCAGAATATACTGAATATAAATAGTGGACTCTATTTTATAAAGTTCTCTCCCTCAGGTGTAATAGTTAATTTAAAACTATTACATCTGTAAAAAGAAAAAAAACCTGTTTTTCATCTATACTCTCAATACTTCACTTCTGACAACAAATATATGAGGGGTTTTCCCATATCAACCAATTCTCCGACTTTCTGGACACCAGCTGGGTGCCATATAATTCAATTTATGACATGAATTAACTGGAGTTATTACATACCTAATAGTTTAAGGGCTCAATAACACCAAACTGCCCCCCACTTCAGATGCCAATCACAACTAGTAAATCCCCAGTTTACTCACACTTCTGTATGACTTGGCTGCAAATTGAACAGTCCCACACCTCCTCCTCAGGATTGATAATTTGCTATGATGGCTCATAGAACTCAGAGAAACATTTACTTATGTTTACTGGTTAATATGGTCTCAATGTTGGTGTCCCCCCAAAATTCATATGTTGAAAACTAACCTCCAAGAGTATGGTTTTAACAGGTAATTCATCATCAAGTGTTGAGGGCAGTCAGGGACCCCAAACACAGGGACTGGCTGGAGCTGTGGCAGAGGAACATAAATTGTGAAGATTTCATGGACATTTATCAGTTCCCAAATAATACTTTTATAATTTCTTATACCTGTCTTTACTTTAATCCTGTTATCTTTGTAAGCTGAGGATGTACATCACCTCAGGACCACTGTGATAATTGTGTTAAGTGTACAAATTGATTGTAAAACATATGTGTTTGAACAATATGAAATCAGTGCACCTTGAAAAAGAACAGAATAACAGCGATTTTTAGGGACCAAGGGAAGACAACCATAAGGTCTGACTGCCTGTGGGGTCAGGCAAAAAGAGCCATATTTTAATTCTTGCAAAGAGCCTATAAATGGACGTGCAAATAGGATAGATATCACTAAATTCTTTTCCTAGGAAGGAATATTAATATTAATACCCTGGGAAAGGAATGCATTCCTGGGGAATGTCTATAAACAGCCACTCCGGGAATGTCTGTCTTGCACAGTTGAGATAAGGACTGAGATATGCCCTGGTCTCCTGCAGTACCCTCAGGCTTACTAGGGTGGGGAGAAACTAACTCTGCCCTGGTAAATTTGTGGTCAGACCAGTTCTCTGCTCTCGAACTCTGTTTTCTGTTATTTAAGATGTTTATTAAGACAATATGTGCACCGTTGAACATAGACCCTTATCAGTAGTTCTGCTTTTGCCCTTTGTCCTGTTGCCTCAGAAGCATGTGATCTTTGTTAGACCCTTACTAGTAGTTCTGCTTTTTGCCTTTTGAAGCATGTGATCTTTGTACCTACTCCCTGTTCTTACACCCCCTCCCCTTTTGAAACCCTTAATAAAAACTTGCTGGTCAGAGACTTAGGTGGGCATCACAGTCCTATCAATATGTGATGTCACCGCCGGTGGCCCAGCTATAAAATTCCTCTCTTTGTACTCTTTCTCTTTATTTATCAGCCGGCTGACACTTATGGAAAATAGAAACAACCTATGTAGAAATATTGGGGGTGGGTTCCCCCAATAGTCAAGGCTCTGCCCTCATGAATGGCACAAGTGCCCTTATAAAAGAGTCTGTAGGTAGCCTGTTTATCCATTCTGACATGTGAGGACATGGCTAGAAGGTACTATCTCTGAGATGAGCCCTCACCAGACATGGAATCTTCCAGTGCCTTGATCTTAGACTTTCCAGGCTTCAGAATTATATGCAACAAATTTATATTGTTTAAAAGTTACCCAGTCTATGGTATTTTGTTACAGCAACCTGAAAGGACTAAGACCCCAGTTTATTATAAAGGACATGGTAAAGAAAACACATGAACAGCCAGATAAGGGCGCACACAAAGCAAGATTTGGAAGGGTCTCACGTGTGGAAGCTCTGTCCTCATGGAGTTGGGGTTTGCCATGCTCCCTGCACTTGGATGTATTTAACAATTTAGAATCTCTTTAAACCCCATCTTTTAGGATTTTTTAAGAGACAAAGTCTTGCTCTATCCCAAGCCTGGAGTGCAAGGGTACAATGATAGCTTACTGCAGCCTTCAACTCCTGCCCTCAAGCAATCCTTCTGCTTTAGTTTCCTGAGTAGCTGGGACTACATGTGGACACTACTACACCCAACTGTCTTATTTTTTGTAGAGATGGAGTCTCACTGTGTTGCCTAGGCAGGCCTCAAATTCCTGGCCTCAAGTGATCCTCCACCTCTTTCAGGGATTTTTATGGAGGCTTTATCACATAGCTGTGAAACTCACTCATTTTCTGCCACCGGACTTACTTCGGTCCTGGATGAACAATATTGAAGATATGTGCTTAAAATATTCCTAACATCAGAATTTGTGCATGTGTTTTCTTCCCCAGGAAAGCTACAAACAGTGAAAATTTCACTGTAAGCTTCCCTGTGTCCTCGCTCCCTCTCTCCCTTCCC
This sequence comes from Mandrillus leucophaeus, assembly GCF_000951045.1. Classification (NCBI taxonomy): domain Eukaryota; kingdom Metazoa; phylum Chordata; class Mammalia; order Primates; family Cercopithecidae; genus Mandrillus; species Mandrillus leucophaeus. The sequence continues at coordinate 45,743 of NW_012102501.1, forward strand.
GCTCCCTGAAACTAAAAGGAATGTTAAAAGCCTGTTTTCCTGTGACCAGCGGACCTTATCTATGCTCCCAATTCCGATTCCTTTAAACACAGTTTGTAAAATCCTGTGAGATCCTGTCTC
>NW_012102501.1:48132-49051 GCF_000951045.1 Mandrillus leucophaeus
ATCCCAGCCTGGATCCACCACAGCCATGTGAAACCTGCAGTCAGTGAAACCTGTGAGGCAAAACTGAGCCTGGACAACCCCTGCAAAGTGACTCTGAAGAGGACAACAAGCCCTGTTCCAGTCACACCCAGAAGCTGACTGGTCTACGCATGGCCAAAGCATGAGGAGAATCATCATAGGACTCATTTTCCTTATAATTTGGACTTGTGTAGTAGAAACTTCCACTGATTTTCCCCATATGGAGGACTGCTCTCAGTGTATACATCCAGTTACCGAGGTAGGGCAACAAGTTAAAACAATCTTTTTGATCTATAGTTACAATGAATGCCTAGGAACTTTAACAGGAACATGTATATATGACACTCAGTACAAGGTATGTAGCCCAGGAAACGACCGACTGGATGTGTGTTATGACCCCTCTAAGCCTCCCATGTCCACAGTTTTTGAAATAAAATTAAAGACTGAAGACTGGTGGGGCCTCATAAATGATCCAAGTAAAGTATTAGCCAGAACAGAAGAAAAAGAGGTGCCCAAATGCATAATCTTGAAATTTGATGCCTGTGCTGTCATTAATAGCAATGAGGAAGGGGATGTGGCTCCTTTAGCTGGGAAAAAGGCTATGTGACTGAAAATAAGTACATTTGTCATGAATTAAGACTGTGTAGAAATGAATGTGGATACTGGTCTTGTGTCATTTGGGCCACTTAGATAAAAAATGAAAAGGATCCAGTACATCTTCAGAAAGGAACAAATGGCCCTTCCTGTACTAAGGGACAATGTAACCCCTTAGAGACAGTAATAACCAATCCCCTTGATCCTCACTGGGTGTCCCATCAGCTTATTCTCTCCAGTTCACCCTTTCTCGCCAGGTGATCGCGTGTGGATCAAGGACTGGAACGTAGCCCCTTTGCGGCTATGG
>NW_012102501.1:50954-67081 GCF_000951045.1 Mandrillus leucophaeus
AAAAGCCTGTTTTCCTGTGACCAGCGGACCTTATCTATGCTCCCAATTCCGATTCCTTTAAACACAGTTTGTAAAATCCTGTGAGATCCTGTCTCCTTTGCCCTGCCGCTGCAAGGTTATAAAGTCATCAAACTTAAGTTACAATTCCAGTTTTCCTCAAGATCTGAGACATGTTAATTGCCTTTGTTTCCGGCTCCGGTAACATCTTTGCCACCTTAAAGCATTTAAAAGGTGGTCAAAAAATCTAACACTGGCTACCCGCTGAGGACCCCTTCCACGCTGTGGAAACTTTGTACTGCCACTCTGCTCAATAAAGCCTACAGCTTTTTTCTCTCGGTCCGATCCGTGTCTCACCCACCGCGGGCTACCGCGACACCAATTCTTTGGCGTGGCTAAGAACCTTTGGGGTTATAATGAGACCAGAAACCCAAAACGATGGTGACTGAGAGTACTACTAATGCCCTCTGTTTTGGTCACACTCTCACCTAGGTGAGAACCTGACCAAAAGGGGAGAGTTATTAAACAAATTATGGCAGGCTATTGTTCTGGACTGGGCTCCTGCATTAGGCCACAACAGACCAGGCCAAACTAGAATGGAGTCACTGATGCTAAATGCCACTCAACCAAACTGAAGCTTTAAGGAAGCAGATAAACCCCAAAACAGACCAGTGTTTCATGAAAAAGAAGGGATTCCAGTCTACCTGAGTCAGCATAAGGAAATCCCCTCTGCTTTAACCCTTACCCAAAAAGTAACCTGATATTAACTGTGAACCCAAAATATCTGAGACAGGTCTCAGTGAATTTAGAAAGTTTATTTTGTCAAGGTTAAGGACACATCCATGACACAGTCTCAGGAGGTTTTGATGACATTTACCCAAGTTGGTCAGGGTAAAGCTTGTTTCATACATTTTAGGGAGACATAAATACATCAATCGATACATGTAAGATTTACACTGGTTTGATCTGGAAAGGTGGAACAACTCAAGGGGTGGGGGCTTCCAGGTCATAGGTAGATTTTAAAATTTTCTGACTGGGAATTAGTTGAAAGAGTTGTTATCAGTAGAAAGGAATGTCTGGGTGGATAAGGGGTTATGGAGACCTAGGTTTTATTATGCAGATGAAGCCTTCAAGTAGCAGTCTTCAGAGAAAAAAAGATTATAAATGTTTCTTATCAGACCTAAGGTCTGTGTTGATGTTAATGCTGGAGGGGTATAATGAGGCATGTCCAACCCCCTCTTTCACAATGGTCTGAACTAGATTTTCTGGTTAACTCTGAAATCCCCTTGGCCGAGAGGAGTCCATTCAGGTTGTTAGGGGCCTTAGAATTTTACATTTGGTTTACATAACCAATCAGCTGTTATTTTCCATTGTTCTGTTTCCTTGTTTCCATCTTACAAAACTCACTGTTCTGCTATTGCCCAGTGGGAACTGAGACCAAATAAGAACTTCTGAATTCCATACTGAGACCAAATAAGTACAATGATGACAAAGAGTGGAGTCATGATGACAATGCCCAAAATTTTGGTCAATTTCTAAAAATTAATAGGCTGACCAAAAGTGGGGAGTTGCTAAATTTGGGCTTTAGAAGCCTCCCAACAAGTCCTTGTAAAGAACTACAACCTAAAGTATATAAACAAACTGAAAATCTGACTTAGAAATGTGTTTATAACAAATAGCTGAGGCTAAACCAATCACAGCTGCCAAGTGTCAGCCAATGGCAGGTGGCCAACTGTTCAAACTAGGTTCCATAAAGGCTAATCCAGGCTGTAACCAATGGCGCTGTCTCTGTATTTCACTTCTGTTTTCTGTATGTCACTTTCTTTTCTCTGGTTATAAATATAACCTGCAGATGTCATGTGGCAGAGCATTCTGAACCATTTTTGGTCCTGACTGCTGCCTGATTCTAGAATCTCAAACAAAAGCCAGTTAAGATCTGCAAACCTAGATGTGCTGTAATTTTGTCTTTTAACAGTTGGGTCCTGAAAATGATGGCCTATTAAGCTGAAGTTAATTAAAAATCATTTAAGGTCATCATTGGTGTCATGCGCGTCCCTGGCTTTTGAGCCAGGAGAGGAATTTCACAAGGTTAATCACTCAGTTAATGTAGGGGAGTAACAAGTCACAATGGTGGAATGTCATCAGTTAAAGCAGGAACCAGCCATTTTCACTTCTTTTATTTTTTATTATACTTTAAGTTCTAGGGTACATGTGCACAACGTGCAGGTTTGTTACATAAGTATACATGCGCCGTGTTGGTGTGCTGCACCCATTAACTCATTTACATTAGGTATATCTCCTAATGCTATCCCTCCCCCTTCACCCCACCCCACGACAGGCTCCAGTGTGTGATGTTCCCCTTCCTGTGTCTAAAGTTTTCTTTGTGCTTTTCTAAACTGGGAATGGGGATTTAAAAAGAAAAAACACGGTGTCAGCCTGTGCATGTTAGTTTTCTTATACAGAATATTGCCATGATTTTCTTTCTCTTTGGAAGAGATATAGAAAGTCACAGCATTTGGGATTTAGATTGTTTGGGTTTAATAAAGAGCACGAACCCAAAATAATTTTGTACAGTGTATTCTGACCAGAAGAATGCTTTAACTTACCAAAATTGTCTTGATAAAGCAGTAGAGCCAATCCTATGAATGAGTCTAGAAGGAACTGGGCTATGCTAGACTGGCACCATTGCTCTTGCCAGAAGCTGAGAATTTCGTAGAATCCCCTTACCCTAGATGGTATTAGGGTTAGCTTTTATCAGTGAGATGAACTTACATGAGACTTGGAAAGCAGAAAAAAAGTGGAGGTCAGTACCCTTCAAAGGACACAAAGATGCTTAGGTGCCTGGTGTGTCCCAGATTTTCCTCAATCTTTTCCATTCCACATCCAACTCATTCTGTGGACTGCTAGTCAACCAGCTGGGGCTGCAAGCCTACTACTTGGTACTTGGCATCAGCTCTACTGAAGCTGTGGCTTCCATAAACCTTTCCACATGTCTCTCTCTTCACACACCAACTTTGGCAAGTCTATTAGTCTACTCTCACACTACTGTACAGATACTACCCGAGACTGGGTAGTTAACAAAGGAAAGAGGTTTGACTCACAGTTTCGCATGGCTGGGGAGGCCTCAGGAAACTTACGATCATGGTGGAAGGGGAAGCAGCCACCTTCTTCACAAGGCGGCAGGAGAGAGTGAGTGTGTGAAGGAGAAACTGTCAAACACTTATAAAACCATCAGATCTCATGAGAACTCCCTCACTATCATGAGAACGGCATGGAGAAAACTGCCTCTATGGTCCAATCACCTCCCACCAGGTCCCTCCCTCGACATGTGGGGATTATCGGGATTACGATTCAAGGTGAGATTTGGGTGGGGACACAGCAAAACCATATCAGCAAGCAGACATACAGGGATTCTCAGGTTTTCCAGCAAGTTCTGACCTGTCCGCCTATGTCAATGCCTCAAGTGAAAGTGCTAGGACTGTTCTTCTGATCTTCTGGTACCTGCCTTCCAGACCTTCACTTCCCAGTTTGTCACACATTTGTGTAACCTTGAATCCTATATTAAACTCTGTTTTCCAAACACTTGTCTTGGCTCTGCTGTCTTCACTGGATTCACACTGATATACACGGCAACCACAACCACTACTTCCACCCTGTTTATTATACTTGAGAAGATGGCATTGCAAGAAATAGACTTGCTTCTAATGTAGAACACTTTGGTAGGGTCTAGGGTGCTGCTGTTATAGTTGTTACATTCATTTCCATCAAGATACCCTGGGAAGCAACCCAGTATCTTTGTCTATCTTGAGGCCAGAAAAGATAGATACCAACAGAGTCAAGCAAGAAACTATTATCTAAAGGCACCTACATTCACTATTAAGGAAACTTTTGGACTGTGACATTTTTTTTTTTTTTTTGCCACAGGTTTGAAGAGAAATAGTTGGTGTCACTTCTTCCTTTATTCATAACCAAATAAATAACCATCTTTTATTTTTCTCTAAGTGTGTTTTAGAGAATGCATACTTCAGTTGAAATCTGGATAAAGCCAAGGGAGAACTTAAATAGGCTGTTTTTAAGTTACTGCAGCCTGTAACAAAAACATATTCTATACCTGACTTTAGCCACCTTACGTTCAGAGGTCCCAAGTGACTGATTATTTTGTTGTGACCTATTTGTATATTTGATTTGTGCCCGTTTTTCTTTTATTTCTGTTTGGGTAACCCTGTTTGCCATAATGAATTATTCCCTCCCACCATTATGCCTTCCCTTTGAGTCTCTTTCAGAACCAGTCATTTAACTTAGATAGAAAGACTTTTCAGAATTGTGCTGAACTGGATGACAATCCCTGGGGTTCTTTTTCAGATCTATCTAAATCATGGGCTCACGACAATCGTTGTGAAGGCTGTGTGATCATTTCAGAATCTTTCATTGGTTTCACCATGGGCTATATATTTTTTAAGTTCATTTGTGTCTTTTGAAGAAATTCTACACACCTGAAACTATGCTATAGATCTTTACTGAAAGTCTCCAGGTAACACTTTTTAATATATTTTCGGCATAAGTAAAATACTTTTGTTCTGTACACAATGGCAAATGTCATCAGAAGAAATTAGATTCCAGAAAGAACTTCTAAAACAAGCAAATCATTGTATTACTCTTAAATTTTATTAACGTCTTCAGTTTGTGCGTCATTTAAAACGAGACATGTGCTTTAAAAAGCATTCTTATACATAAATAGACCAAGGAACAGTTAGGTTATTGATCCCTAAAACATGCACATCAATTTTATTCAGGTGTGTATAAGAAAGGGAAATAAACTTGAAACCTTTTTCTTTGGATTAAAAACATTTGGAAATTATTCAGGAATGCCAAATGTTTTTCTGGGACAGATGTATTTTCCAATAGGAAATGCTGATGCAATTAAGAGGCATTAGTGTTGATAAAGAAAACTGGAAAAACATTTGTGCTATGCTAGATAAACAAGAAAAGAGTTCAAGTGGGCCTAAGATATATGTCAAATAAATGAGTCAGATAGCATGAATTGAAAGGTTTAGATGGAAGAACAGGTACCATGAGCTAGATTATGGGACACATATATGTTCAAGGCACATGACTAGGCTAAACAGGTGGCTAGATTCTACAGACTAATTTGTTCATTCATTGAGAAAGTGTAAAATGTAATATAATTTCAATTTAATGGCACTTATTGATAAATAAATGCAATTGGATCTAGGGTAGAAAATGTCTTCCTTTCAGATACACACCAGAAATGCATACTAGATAACAGATGCCAGTAGCAATATGATTACAGTCCAATTTTCTTACACTGCAGTTAAATGGTTAAACTGTTTTGTATTAATTCTATATGTCATACTGTCTATTCTCTTTCAAGTTTCACAAAAGAATTCATCAAAACTAGGCAGATTTAAGAATTTATTAAACCACAAAGAATGCTCAAACTATTATTCAACAGGAGTCAAGCCCAAACCCTAGAGTTGACTGCTGACCGTATTAGGTTTGGCCTTTTCCCAGAATGGAAAGACTTTTCCCAGAATGGAAACACTTTTCCCACACTACCTCCCCTTTGCACAGCGAAAATGCTAACACATCCATTGTGGTTCCCTTCTTTTTCTTTGGCAAGTCAGAGGAATTTACCTCTCCGCTCCCTCTACTACATATTCTATTAGTGACATGATTTCCCTAAATATTCACAGAAGAAGAAGGAACACAATTAAAAAACTGCAACCTTCAACAATATTTAAACCTTCATCTTCTCAAATCAACTGCAATGGGAAAACAGAAGATATCAAGCTATCCACTGTATTGTGAATGATCAGCACACTGAACTTTATTCCTGAAAGGGAATACTAGGAGAACAAGGATAATCTGTGTGCTTCTAATGGCCTAGCAAAATGCTCCCCATCTGAACATTTCTAACTGAAATAAGAATGTTTCATACTTTGAGCTCTTAGAAGGAAGCAGCACCAACGTCATTACAATTCCCCAAATCACAACTATTATCCATTTATATTGTTTTGAAGCACCTAAAACTTCTCATTAACAAAAGACATTAAAATGAGATGTTAGCAATACTGTCTCTTGAATACTTCTGTGTGCACATACAAAATTTCTCCACAGTTTTAGTAGATAGCTCATAAGACTAGTGGCGACAGCTTTGTGCAATTAAAAACAAAAATGTTGCTCTGAATAGATGACACTAGTAAACAAACCAAAGAAATAAACAAAAGCCATTTTAAGGCTACTGCTGCAATGAATGGTTCAATCTGAAGTTCACGGGAATAAACTGGTTGATAAGACAAAGGTAAACCTGGAGGCATGGAACAAGATTTTAAAAAGTGAGAAGAGGGTTGAAGAGACTGGCAGATACCATCTGTCAGTATGTGAAAGGCTTGAGTCACATGGATTGCTTTTAACTCCTTGTTCTCTCATATCCTTGGTTAATGATAACTTTTTCTTATTTCTTCACACAGCTTGGCCATGTAAATCCACCACAGAGAGGTGAGACAATGATATAGATGAATACCTGGAGGGAGGAGGAGGGCAATTTTATTTTCTTGAATCAATCATGTTATTCTAAATAATATATATAGGAAAGTAGAGCCTTATTAAGAAATACTTCTGATTCCATTAGAGTAGCAGTTATGTAGTAATGGAACACACTAATCAAGTATTTTCCAAGACAGAAGTGTAGTTAAAATTGTCCTTTTTGGTGTAACTCACACCCGCTTGAATTCTAGCGTTTCCTTCAGTGGGAGAGAAAGCAGTGGGGTTGTTGCTCTTCACTGGTAACTCGGCAGAATCAAGGCTAAATGAGCAACTCTTACTGACGTGTGATTAACAAGTCATAAAAAAATCACAAGCAAGCATAATTCTCCTGAACTATGATTTCATTAATTATATTTTTAGGTTTTGCACATGAATTTAATTTGTGATTAATATAAGAATATATTTTAAAAGCCTGAGTAGAAGGCTTTCATCTGTATCACTTATGGGAAAGAATACTGCTATGAACTGTTCAGTGGATAATGACACAATTACGATGACCAAAACAAAGAAAAGCAGATGATGTAAGTAACACTGCAAAAATACTGGTGCTATTACAGATGTGTTTGCTTTTTAATTTTAGATTTTAATTTTAAATTATAAAATCGTCACTACTTGTTCACATTATTATATTACAAAAAAACAGATTTTAAACATTAGGTTCACTGCATTAGTCACTTCATTTTGCTTTATTTTTATTTTTTATTTTTGTAGAGATAGGGTGTCACTATGTTGACCAGGATGGCTTCAAACTCCTGGCCTCAAGCGATCCTCCCGCCTCAGTTTCCCAAAGTTCTGGGATTACAGGAATAAGCCACTATGCCTGGCTTTATTTTGCTTTAAATTGCAACTTCTTGAGATCTTTAAGTGACTGATTTCATTACTTGCAAGCTTGGAAAAGGATGCATTTATGAATTGCATACCCTTTGCTCCAAAAGTGAGCAAAGCATTTGCCTTGTAGGGAACTGTAAATATGGTCAGGGTTGGGAGGCAGATTACAGCAAATTCTGTTTATTAATGAATAGGCTGAACTTCTGACATCATATTCACACATACACAAGAAACAAATGTAAAGTTTACCAACTTGATGTAAAGTTGACTATTTGTCACAGCTGTAATATAAGGATTTTTGAAGCTGAAGTACATCTCGTTAGGTGACAACACCTTTTGGCAAAGATTGATATTGCATTTAGAGCTGTGCTCTGCATGTAGTAAGTAATCAGTAAATATATTCTGAATTTAACAAAAATTCAGCTGCACAAATCAACCTAAACTCCCAGACCAAACAATAAGAAGCTAAGCTCAGGAGCCTAAAATGTGATGTTAGAAAGAGAAGCCTGAGCAAGGAACCATTCAAGGCCATGACAATTACTTCCAGTATAAAATCTACAGATCTATGACTGCTCTTCTCTTTTAGATAAATCCAACTGTCTAAGGCAGAGGACCCTTAAACTGTGGTCGAGGAGATGCAGGGTCAGAGGTATCTGCTTGGAGGTAACTTTGGGCTTCTGGACATGACTGGAGGATGGGGAGGAAAGGCAACTTTATCTGACCATGAACAGGGTGAAGCACCCCCCACCCGTTAGCAATAGTTTTTAAAGTTGTGGTTTAGGACCTCTTTACACACTCAAAAATTACTGAGGACTTCAAAGAGTTCTTGTTTAAGGGGGATTATAATTATCAGCATTTGCCATATTAGAAATTAAAACTTTAAAAATACATAATTAATATACAAATAAAAACAATAAACCCATTACATATAAATAGAAATATCTTTATTTAAAATAACTACATTTCTGTGATGTCAGTTTTATATGTCTCTTTATATATAATAATTCTCAATAGGAAGGAGGGGTTTAAGTAGAGATATTTCCTATGTGACTTCATAGGAAAGCCACTGCCTGGTCATGTGTTTCACTATTAAAAGACATACGTAGCTCATTTCAGAGTGTTAATCACTGAGAAATAATTCTAGTACCTAATTTCTTAGAGACTGAAAAATAAAGCCGTACACTAAAAGGACAAAAACTTACAATTGATACGATGATGATAATGATCGTGAGCTTGAGGTTCTTCATACACATGGCTCGAGCAAGATTTCTGCTGGTAGTTTTGAAGGTGACAGACTAGAAAAGAGACAAGAATTGTTTAACCCCTGGCACTGACTACATGAATGATTTGCAATAACAACATGCGAACATTTTACTTCCATTAATTCTGTTTAAGTCCAATGATCTCTCTTTACAAGTAGAGACTGGCCATTCATACTCAATAGCTGCCAAAAGCAAGACTCTGCCAGGCCTATCATAAGCAGTATGAGCCCAATTAAAAGGCTTCCCTCTTTTTTCTTCTTCACTGCAGCAATGCACATGATGTTGAGCACCAGAAGTGGTTCTTCCCCTAGTGGAAAAGCATTTTCCTCTCTATACTTCCAATAAGAAAGGCTCCTTTAAAGCCAGCTGACTGCAAGCACATTTGCCTATTCTGCCCAGTATAATTCTGGGGCTTTGAGCCATAAAAACCTGTTTGATTTCCATAGGAAGATATGTATTTACTTTAGTGAGGGCCAAAACCCATAGAACTTCATTCCTTCTGCTATCCATTTTCTTTTGCCTCATCAATTTCTCAGTATCTACTGAACGATTCCCACCAGGATACAAGGAGTTTAAAACAAAAAGGCAACCAACCAACCAACCAACGAAACCTCCTAATAATCCAGCAATTCCACTCTGGGTATGTACCCAACAGATTTATGCACAAATTCACCAAAAGACATATACAAAAATGTTCTGGATAGCACTACTTTTCATACCTTAAACTGGAAACCACCCAAATGCCCATCAACTGTACAATGCATAAATAAATTGTAGGAGAGTCATAACATGGTATACAATACAGCAATGACAATTTACCACAGATGAATCTCATAAACCTCATTTTGAGCAATAGAAACTTGACATAAACAGAGTACCTGCTATATTTTATTATTTATTTTGAGACAGGGTCTTGCTCTGTCGCCCCAGCTGGAGTGCCGTGGCACAATTACGACTCACTGCAGCTTCGACCTCCTGGGCTCCAACGATCCTCCCACCTCAGCCTCCCGAGTAGCTGGGACTATATTTGTGTGCCACCACTCTAGGCCCCTGCTGTATTTTATTAATCTATGTGGAGAAATCAGGACAGTGGCCACCTTTGGAGGGGAGCAGCGACTAACAGAAGGCAAAAGGGAGCTTCTGGGGTCCTGTTCATGCTCTGGTTCTTAATCTGGGTGTTGGTTCTACATGGTATGTTCACTTTGTGAAAATACAAGTTGTATGCTCACAGTTGCCGCACTTATGTATATCATACTTCAACATACTGGTTTTAAAAAAAACCACTCCCTTAACCATAATCTCCAACCACATACTCCACAAAGTCTCTGCGGTAGAACAACTGACAGGGGCACCAGCCTTTGGGTTTCACTTGATGAAGAGTGCACAGGATGCCACCTGGAGGCACAGACCAAAACTGGTTACATCTAGAGCTAAATATATATGTTGAATAGAATATACATATGGACTAGAACTTTTGAGAAGAAATAGTGCTTAAAGTGTGGAGACAAAAAAAGCAATGGGGGCAAACAGTCCTTAATGGAACTAAGTTAATATGGGAAACAAGATAGAATAATAGTAATAAAAAATGTCTAATAAGTATCCTCAGATACAAGACATAATTGCACTAGTTTCACACAAAGTCATCAGAGGACATAAAAAATTAGATAACATAAGACAATATTCCAAAAACTGTATTTTAATAAAATGACTGGCATAATTTTTTAAAAGCAGAACATAAATGAGCAAAAGCAGCTTCTGCAGTAACAATTCAAAAAAAATTGCTCTGAAAACAGAGCAAAATGTCTAGGTTGTAAATTATGAAAGAATATGTAAGATACATGGAAAACTGATCAAGCAAATCCAGGATCGATTTATAAAATCAACAGATACTTAACATGTGCTTATTATGTGCCTGGTACTGATTTAGGCACCTATTAGCAGTCACAGGAGAGAATACAACCAAAAGAGAAAGATCAATAATCAAAGGACTAACTGAAGAAAATATCCCCCAAATAAGAAATACTTGAATCTTCAGACTAAAAGGACCTACCTACCATGTGGCAAGAATATTGAAAAAAGGCAAATGTTACTTTTAGTAACATTTCAGAACTCCAACCTTTTGTTTCTACTCATTTTATTTTTTTCTGCCTTGAAGTATAATTGGCAAATAAAAATGGTATATATTCAAGGTATACAATGTGATATTCTGATATATGTATACATCATGAAATGATTACCACAATCAAGCTAAGTAAAATATCCATCACCTCACATAGTTACTTGTTTGGGTGTGTGGTGAGAATGCTTAAGATCTATTCTTATAGCATATTTCAAATATTCAATACATTATTATTAACTATAGTTGCCATGCTGTATGTCCAATATCCAGAACTTATTCATCTTATAACTGTAAGTTTATACACTTTGACCAACATCTCTCCATGTCTCCCACCCCCTGGCAACCACTGTTCTCTCTCTGCTTTTCTGAAATCAACAATTTTCTTAGATCCCATATATAAGTGAAATCATACAGTATTTGTCCATTTGTATCTGGTATATTTCACTTAATATAATGTCTTCTAGTTTCATCCACATTTTAGAATTGTTTTTTCTATTCTGTGAAAAATGCCATTGGAATTTCAATAGGGATTGTGTTGAATCTGTGTATTGCTTTGGGCAGTATGAACATTTTAATAATATTGATTCAAACATAGAATATCTTTCCATTGATTTGTGTCTTCTTCAATTTCTTTCATCAGTGTGCACATTTTTTACATCCTTGGTTAAAATATATTCATATTTTACTCTTTTTGATGCTATCATAAATGGGCTTTAAAAAAAATTTTTTTGAGATGGAGGTCACCCCTCTGTAACCCAGCCTGGAGTGCAGTGGTGTGATCATAGCTCTCTGCAGCTCTGAATTCCTGGGTTCAAGCAATTCTCCATCTTCAGCCTCCCAAGTAGCTAGGACTACAGTCGCACCCCATCATAGCTAATTTTTTCTGTTTGTTTTTTTTGTTTTGTAGAGATAAGGTCTCACTTTGTTGCCCAGGCTGGTCTTGAACTTCTGGATTTTAAAGATCTTTTGGCTTTGGTCTCCCGACATATTAGGATTATAGGTATGAGTCACCATGCACAGCCTTGATTTATTTTTCTAATAGATTGTAATCTAGATAGTAACAGTGTGATTTAGGGTGGGGAAAAGACACTCCAGAAAAAAATAACTGTGATTTAGGAGGCTGTGGATCACAGCCAGTGGAGCTGGAGATTGAGATCAAGCCAGAGGGCAGTCAGTCAATAATGCCTACATAATAAAACCCCAATAAAAACTCTGAACACTAAGGCTTGGGTAAGCTTCCCTGTTGGGCAATGCTCTGTACATTTTGTCACACATTGATGCCAAGAGAGTAACGTGTCCTGACGCCATGGGAAGAGGACAACAGAAGCTCTACATTTGGTATCTTCCCAAACTCCACCCTATACACTTTTTCCCTTGGCTGGTCTTACTATGTGACTTCAGTCACACCCTCCACACAATACCCAGAGGGGCAACTGTTTAAAGGCATTTTGTTGCTGACTAGCTCCCTCGACCATTATCTTCATGTTCCTGGAATCTGTGATACAAAGGACAATGTATAGCCAATCAATAACTTGTTATTTTAATGTAAATTCTTGGTAAACAAATTAGATACTGCCTCTCCTTTTTTCCTTTAAAAACCTACTTGTAACGGCTGCTAATTAGAACACATATTCAGAGCAACTTGAATCTACACTTCTGGGTTGCAGTCCTCAAACCTGGCCCAAATAAAAAAACGTGTTGAGCTTCTTAGATGCCTAAACTCTTCATGCACTGAAACGTGGCAATATTGACTTCTACACTAGTCAACATTGTTCAAATATGAGACCAAATAACACTTTTGTTCTTGAAGGGATTATCACCCACAAACTCATATGAAGATGATGTGTGAGGATATACTACGAAGACTAATTCACAATACATAATTCAAGAAAGAGAAAGATGATGTAGATGAGAAAAAGCAGTGAGGAATGAAACTAATAAATCCGAACATAGTTGTGTGATTCAACAAGTTGTAATGGAGATTCCTCCACCATCCTCAGGTCAACACCTGAACACTGACAAACCACCTGTTAAAACAAGTTCACCTATAAAGAACAATTGTTAGATGTTGCCCTAAGATATGCCTGTGTCCTAATCCCTGTGAATGTGACATATGTGATATTATCTGGAAAAGGGGTCTTTACAGATGTGATTATGTCAAGAATCTTGAGATGAAGAGCGTATCCTGGATTATACATATGAGCCCTAAATGACATCACAAATGTCTCTAGAGAAGGAAAGTAGATGGAGACTTGACACACATGCAAAGGAGAAGGTAATGTGAATATGGAGGCAGAGACTACAATGATACAGCCACAAGTCAAGAAATACTGGCAGCCACCTGAAGTTGGAAGAGGCACGGAACAGATTCTCTCCTAGAGCCTCTGGAAGGAGTGTAGCCCTGCCAACACCTTAATTTCAGCCCAGTTAAGCTAATTTTGAACTTCTGAAATCCAGCGGTGGGAGAAAATAAATTTTTGTTGTTTTAAGCCACCAGATTTGTGATAATTTGTGATAGCAGCCACAGAAAGCTAATAACCATATATAAAAAGTTGAAAACCAAATGTAAAAAGACACTCTTAAAACCAGCCAAAGGGGGCCAGGTGTGGTGGCTCATGCCTATCTTTCCAGCACTTTGGGAAGCCAAGGTGGGAGGATCACGTGAGCCTGGGAGTTTGAGACCAGCCAGAGCAACATAGGGAGACCCCTATCTCTAAGAAAAATTTTAAAAATTAGCTAAGTGTGATGGTGCATGCCTGTGGTCCTACTTGGGAGGCTGAGGCAAGGCAGGAGGATCACTTGAGCCCGGGAGGTGGAGGCAGCAGTAAGCCATGATCATGCCCCTGCACTCCAGCCTGGGTGACAGAGAGAGACTCTGTCTTAAAAAAAACAAAACAAACAACAACAATAAAAACAGCCAAAGGTGGGGTAAGAATCACTATTTTTCAAGTAAGACTAAGAGAGATGACAATCTCTCCAAGAACATGTGAAAGCCAAAGAAAAATGGAATGGCATTTTTAAAGCACTAAATTTTTTTTTTTAATTGACATTGTGAAAAACTAAAAAACTATAAAGTATTCTTCAACAAAATGATGAAACCAGATTTTCAGACAAAAGCTTAGAGAATCTCCCATCAGGATCAACATTGCAACAAACAATAAAAGAACTTCAGTTTGAAGCAAAAAAATCGTACATGGAAACAGAACTGCAGAAAACAATAAAGAACAACAGAAAGAATTGCATATCTCCTTTTATTGTACTTCATGTTATCGCACTTCATGGATACTGGTGTTTCTTTGTTTTTTTTTTTTTTCAAATCAAAGGTCTGTGGAAACTCCATGATGAGACTATCAGCACCATCTTTCTGGTGTTTTTTTCCTGCTTGGCCTGTACTTTTTGTTTCTTTTTATTATTATTATTATACTTTAAGTTCTGGGATACATGTGCAGAACGTGCAGGTTTCTTATATAGGTATATATGTGCCATGGTACTTTGCCGCATGCATCAACCTGTCATCTACATTAGGTATTTCTCCTAATGCTCTCCCTCCCCTAGCCCCAACTCCCCGACAGGCCCCGGTGTGTGATGTTGCCCTCCGTGTGTCCATGTGTTCTCACTGTTCGACTCCCACTTATGAGTGAGAACATGCGGCAGCACCATTTTTCTGACAGCATGTGGTCACTTCATGTCTGCGTTTTGGTACTTCTTATAACATTTAAAACTTTTCATTATTTTCATTCTATCTGTTATGACGATCTGTGACCTTTGATGTTACTATTGTGATTGTTTTAGGGTGCCATAAACTATGCCTATATAAGATGATGGAGCTAACTGATAAATGTTGTGTGTTCTAACTGTTCCACTGACCAGCTATTCTCTTATCTCTCTCCGTCTCAGGCCTCCCTATTTGCCAAGACACAATATTGAAATTTGGCCAATTAATAACCTTACAATGGCATCTATGAATTCAAGTGAAAGGAAAAGTCATACATCCCTTGCTTTAAATCAAAAGATAAAAATAATTAAGCTTAGTGAGTAAGGCATGTTGAAAGCTGAGATGGGTCTAAAGTTTGGTATCCTGTGACAAACAGTTAACCAAGTTGTGAATGTAAAGGAACAGTTCTTGAAGGAAATTAGGAGTGCTACTCTAGTGAACACACACATAAGAAAGCAAAACAGCCTTACTGCTGACATGGAGAATGTTTCAGGGGTCTGGATAGAAGATTAAACCAGCCATAACATTTCCTTAGGCCAAAGCCTAATCCAGAGCAAGGCCGTAACTCTTCAACTCTACGAAGGCTGAGAGAGGCGAGGAAAGCGCAGAAGAAAAGTTTAAAGCTAGCAGAAGTTGGTTCATGAGGTTTAAGGAAAGAAGCCACCTCTATAACATGAAAGTACAAGGTGAAACAGCAAGTGCTGACAGAGAAGCCACAGTAAGTTATCCAGGAGACCTAGCTAAGATTGATAGAGGTGGCTATACTAAACAACAGATTGTTTTCAGTGTAAACAAAACACCCTTCTTTTGGAAGAAGATGCCATCTAGGACTTTCATAGAGAGAAGCCAATACCTGGCTTCAAAGCTTCAAAGGATAAGCTGACTTTTATTAGGGACCAATGCAGCTGATGACTAAGTTGAAGCCAATGGTAATTTACATTCTGAAAATCTAGGGCCCTTAAGAATTATGCTAAATCTACTCTGCCTGTGCTCTTGAAATGGAACAACAAACCCGGAAGATAGCACATCTGTTTACAGGATGGTGTACAGAAGATCTGTGGAGATCTGCTGCTCAAAAAGAAAAGATTCCTTTCAAAGTATTACTGCTCATTGACAATGAACCTAGTCACTCAAGAGCTCTGATGGAGACGTATGAGGAGACAAATGTTGGTTTCATGCCTGTGTGAAAGGAAAATAAATCTTGGGGCCCCCAAATCACTAAGCTAAAGGGAAAAGTCAAGCTGGGAACTGTTTATGGCCAACCTGCCTCCCATTCTATTCAAAGTCACCTTTCTGCTCATTGAGATAAATGCGTACCTGATTGCCTCCTTTGGAGAGGCTCATCAGAAACTCAAAAGAATACAACCACAATGAGATACCATCTCACACCAGTTAGAATGGCGATCATTAAAAAGTCAGGAAACGGGAGGCAGAGCAAGATGGCCGAATAGGAACAGTTCCAGTCTCCAACTCCCAGCGCGAGCGACACAGAAGACGGGTGATTTCTGCATTTTCAACTGAGGTACTGAGTTCATCTCACTAGGGAGTGCCGGACAATCGGTGCTGCTCAGCTGCTGCAGCCTGACCAGCGAGAGCTGAAGCAGGGCGAGGCATCGCCTCACCTGGGAAGCGCAAGGGG
>NW_012102502.1:0-663 GCF_000951045.1 Mandrillus leucophaeus
CAATCTCAGCTCACTGCAACCTCCGCCTCCCGGGTTCAAGCGATTCTTCTGCCTCAGCCTCCCAAGTAGCTGGGATTACAGGCACCAGCCGCCATACCTAGCTAATTTTCTGTATTTTTAGTAGAGATGGGGTTTCACCATGTTGGCCAGACTGGTCTCGAATTTCTGACCTCGTGATCCGGCTGCCTCGGCCTCCCCAAGTGCTGGGATTACAGGCGTGAGCCACCGCGCCCTGCCTGTTAAGCAATTTTATGTCAACTTAATAATTCTCAAGCCTAGAGGGATCCTAAGAGAACAGAGGTGAAATTTTGCGGCCCATTCTGCTGCTATGAACTTTCATCTACAAGCTTTTTATTTTCTTTTTTTTCCGCGAGATGGTATCTTGCTCTGTCGCCCAGGTTGGAGTGCAGTGGCAAGATCATGGCTCACTGCAGCCTCAATCTCCTGGCCTCAAGCAGTCCTCCTAGTTCAGCCTCCTGAGTAGCTGGGACTACAGGCAGGCACCACCACACCCAAATAATTTTTGTATTTCTTGTAGAGATGGGGTCTCACTATGTTGCCCAGGCTGATCTCAAATTTCTGGGCTTAAGTCATCCACCCACCTTGGCCTCTCAAAGCTCTGGGATTACAGGCGTGAGCCATCACGCCCAGCCCTCCCTTTTT
>NW_012102502.1:713-2052 GCF_000951045.1 Mandrillus leucophaeus
TCTCACTATGTTGCCCAGGCTGATCTCAAATTTCTGGGCTTAAGTCATCCACCCACCTTGGCCTCTCAAAGCTCTGGGATTACAGGCATGAGCCATCACGCCCAGCCCTCTTTTTTTCTTTTTTTCTTTTCTTTAAGGTACAGCAGAGTCTCACTCTGTTGCCCTGACTGGAGTACAGTGGTACAATAATAGCTCACTCCAGCCTTGACCTCTGGCTGGAGTGGGACTCGAGCAATGCTCCCATCTCGGCCTCCCAATTAGTTAGGATTAAACATGTGAGCCAGCATGCCCAGCTTCCATCTCTTTTCCTTTCTTTTTTCTTAAGAGTATTACTGTTGCCCAGGTTGGAGTGCAGTGGTGTGATCTCTGCTCACTGCAACCTTCACCTCCTGGGTTCAAGCGATTCTCCTGCCTCAGCCACCCGTGTAGCTGGGATTACAGGTACCCACCACCACATCCGGCTACATTTTGCATTTTTAGTAGAGACTGAGTTTCACCATGTTGGCCAGGCTGGTCTTGAACTCCTAATCTCAAGGGATCTGCCCGCCTCGGCCTCCCAAAGTGTTGGGATTACAGGCGTGAGCCACCGCACCCGACCTTCCATCTCTTTTCAAAACATCGAGGGTTTGGCTGCATTCACTCCTCTCCAGCCCACAGACGCCCAACTGAGACAATGTATCATTCCAGCCCAAACCCTAAGGACCCGTGCCTTCTCGGCTTCTGCCACAAGGGGGCCTCGCAGGCCGCTCCAGTGTTGCAGGTCCCAATCTGGACTCCTAGAGGTCTCCCATCCAAAGCCTTGTCCCATCGTCCTCCCTCTCGCGTTTAGCACCATCTTTCGAGGCTCTGCTCTGACAGTTGTAAGGCATCCGCACCTCCTCCCACCTGCATCCAATGCGTCTGCCAATCCTGCAGCCCCCATCACCTTTTCCTTCAAACCAGACGCAGAATCCATTACTCCCACCTGCACTTGCCAGCTAGGTCCAGCCCCTTCCTGACTTCTGGGGATTAGTGCCGTTGTCCCCCCGGGTCTCCTTTCTCCCCACTGCAGCCAGAAACACCTTCCCTTCTGTTTTTTTTGTTTGTTTGTTTGTTTGTTTTTGAGACAGAGTTTTGCTCTTGTTGCCCAGGCTGGAGTGCGATAGTGAGATCTCGGCTCACTGCAACCTCCGCCTCCCGGGTCAAACGGTTCTCCTGCCTCAGCCTTCCTAGTAACTGGGATTACAGGCACGCGCCACTACGCCTGGCTAATTTTTTTCATTTTTAGTAGACACGGGGTTTCACTATGTTGGTCAGGCTGGTCTTGAACTCCTGACCTCAGGTGATCCACCCGCCTCAG
>NW_012102502.1:2102-3934 GCF_000951045.1 Mandrillus leucophaeus
CATTTTTAGTAGAGACTGGGTTTCACCATGTTCGCCAGGTTGGTCTTGAACTCCTGATCTCAAGGGATCTGCCCGCCTCGGCCTCCCAAAGTGTTGGGATTAGAGGCGTGAGCCACCGCACCTGACCTTCCATCTCTTTTCAAAACATCTAGGGTTTGGCTGCATTCACTCCTCTCCAGCCCACAGACGCCCAACTGGGACAATTTATCATTCCAGCCCAAACCCTAGGGACCCGTGCCTTCTCGGCTTCTGCCACAAGGGGGCCTCGCAGGCCGCTCCAGTGTTGCAGGTCCCAATCTGGACCCCTAGGGGTCTCCCATCCAAGCCTTGTCCCATCGTCCTCCCTCTCGCGGTTAGCACCATCTTTCAAGGCTCTGCTCTGACAGTCTGAGGCATCCGCACCTCCTCCCACCTGCATCCAATGCGTCCGCTAATCCTGCAGCCCCCGTCACCTTTTCCCTCAAAACAGACCCAGAATCCATTACTCACTATCTGCCCTTGCCAGCTAAGTCCACCCCCTTCCTGACTTCTGGGGATCAGTGCAGTTGTCCCCTCCTTGGTCTCCCTGCTCCCTGCAGGCTCCGTTCTCCCCACTGCAGCCAGAAACACCACCTCATTTCTCTTTCTTTCAGCGACAGAGTTTTGCTCTTGTTGCCCAGGCTGGAGTGCAATGGTGAGATCTCGGCTCACTGCAACCTCCGCCTCCCGGGTTCAAACGCTTCTCCTGCCTCAGCGTCCCTAGTAACTGGGATTACAGGCACGCACCACTACGCCTGGCTAATATTTTGTATTTTTAGTAGAGACGGGGTTTCACTATGTTGGTCAGGCTGGTCTTGAACTCCTGACCTCAGGTGATCCACCCACCTCAGCCTCCCAAAGTTCTGGGATTACAGGCATGAGCCACCACGCCCAACTCTTTTGTTTTCTTTTGAGACGGAGTCTCGCTCTGTTGCCCTGGCTGGAGTACAATGGCATGATTTCGGCTCACTGCAGCCTCTGCCTCCCAGATTCAAGTGATTCTCCTGCCTCAGCCTCCCAAGCAGCGGGAATTACAGGAATGCACCCCCATGCCTGGCTAACTTTGTGTTTTTAGTAGAGACAGGGTTTCACCACGTTGGCCAGGTTGGTCTCGACCTCTGAAAGTGCTGGGATTACAGGGGTGAACCACCACGCCTGGCTTTTTTTTTGTTTCCCTCTTGTTGCCCAGGCTAGAGTACAATGACGAGATCTCAGCTCACTGCAAACTCCACCTCCTGGGTTCAAGCGATTCTCTAGCATCAGTCTCTCAAGTAGCTGAGATTACAGGCACCTCCCACCATGCCCGGCTAATTTTTGTAGTTTTAGTAGAGATAGGGTTTCACCATGTTGGTCAGGCTGGTCTAGAACTCCTGACCTCAGGTGATCTGCCCACCTTAGCCTCCCAAAGTGCTGGGACTACGGTCATGAACTAGTTCGCCCAGCTGCTAATTTTTATGTTTTTAATAGAGACGGGATTTTGCCACGTTGGCCAGACTGGTCTCCAACTCCAGCCCTCAGGGGATCCACCTGCCTTGATCTCCCAAAATCCTGAGATGATGAACGTGAGCCATCAGGCCTGGCCCTATTTTTTCAGGGCTAGTTTGTTCATGGCTAGAACCAGGAGTGATACATAGTAGCATCCAACAAATATATTTTATTGTTGCTGTTTTTAGAGACAGGATCTTGCTGCCTTGCCCAGGCTGGAGTGCAGTGGGTGATCATAGCTCACTGTAGCCTCAATCTCCCAGGCTCAAGCAATCCTCCCACCTCAGCCTCCTAAATAGCCAGAACTACAGGAACTACAGAGATGTGCC
>NW_012102502.1:3984-9362 GCF_000951045.1 Mandrillus leucophaeus
TTTTTTTTCCTGAGACAGAGTCTTACTCTGTTGCCCAGGCTGGAGTGCACTGGCACAATCCTAGCTCACTGCAGCCTCAACCTCCCAGGATCAAGTGATCGATCCTCCCACCCTAGCCTTCCAAAGTGCTGGGATTGCAGGCATGAGCCACTGGGCCCAGCTCAAGCTCATCTTAGACCCCACTTCTTCTTATGACCCACAGACTCAAGTCGCACCCATCCCTGTGGCCCTGCCTCTCCCACAAGCTCCACCTCCGTGTGCCTGGCCCCTAACAGCCCACCCTCAGGCCCGCCCCCTGTAAGCCCCGCCCTGGGGCGTGGCCACTCACTGCACTCCTCCTCATCGCTGCCATCGCTGCAGTCGAAGTCCCTGTCACAGCGCCAGGTGAGGGGCACGCATAAGCCACTGGTGCGGCACTGGAACTTGGTGGGTGGGCACGAGCCTGAGCTGGGGCCTGCGAGACGGATGCAAATGAAGCCTGGGAAGCTGGAGGCTGGACCCTCCTCCAAGAGCACAGCAGCCACTGGCTGTGACCCGCAGGAGATGGGTGAAGTCCTGGGATGTAGGAACCACACTGGCGGCTGCTTGTTACTGAGCCCCTAGTACAAGTGCGGTTCAGAGTGTGGCAGTTCCTGGGCTCACCAAGAGCCCCACCGGGCAGGTGCTACTGCACTCCCCAGATTACAGATAAAGGAACTAAGAGGAGGCTACAGAGCTGGTGGCAGAGGCTGGGTGCGGTGGCTCATGCCTGTAATCTCAGCACTTTGGGAGGCCGAAGCAGGTGGATCACTTGAGGTCACTGAGACCAGCCTGGCCTACATGGTGAAACCCCATCTCTATTAAAAATACAAAAATTAGCTGGGCGTGGTGGTGCGTGCACTGTAATGCCAGCTACTCGGGAGGCTGAAGCATGAGAATTGCTTAAACCTGGGAGATAGAGGTTGCAACGAGCCGAAATCATACCGCTGCACTCCAGCCTGGGCGACAGAGCGAGACTCCATCGCCACAAAAAAAAAAAAAAAAAAGAGCTGGTGGTGGAGTTGGGGTTCGAACTCAGGTCTCACTGATCCCAGAGTTTTCACCAGGCTCCTTACAGCGAGATGATCTACCCGGGAGAACTCCAAACTCAGTGGTTAAAGAGACTGGGGGACGGGCCATTTTTCCACATGCCCTGGGTCAAGCTCACGGGCTCAGGTTAGCAGGGAGGGTGTATCTCCTCTAGGTAGCAAAAGGGAAACTGAGGCACTGGGTAGAAAACCTGCTCAGTCACCAAGTCCTGTTGCCTCGCCTCCTGAATTGCTCCCAGACCTATCACTTTCCCCATCCTAAATGTGTCAGCTCCTCACCAGAGCCCCAGGCCCCAAGGTCCATTAGGACACCAGAGAGCTGCCCTTCCTGCTCTCCTCTCTACACCCTGTGTTTTCCCCTCAATTTTCAGATCTCAGCTGATTTCCTGGGACGGTTCTCAAGTCCCTCTCAGAGACCTAGGAAGCACTGCCTCCCACGTCTGACAACTGTCCTCAAAGCCCTGGTCATGCCTGTCCACCCACAGACTGGACAGTCCGTGGAGGTCAGGGCTGTGACCTGGCTGCCTAAACCCAGGGCAGTGCCTGATCATAAGTGGACACAGGTCACATAAGGGTTCAAGCTGGGTCCAGAGAAGATCCAGGCTGTCCTAGATTCTGAGCAGGGAAGCTTAGCTGTTTGCCGACCTGGAGAGGCACAGAGGGGCCTGGAACCTGGGTCAAGGAATAGAGGAAGGGAGTGGCCTTCAAGGTTTCCTCCTGGGTGCGGCCAGGGGAGGTGGCAATTCTGCCACCCGGCTTGGCTTCACTCTGCCAGGGCGTTTAACCTCTTCCACCTTTACCCACCAGCCATGAGCCTCCAACCCCCCACTGCCCACAGTCAGCCCCTCCCCGGCCATCAGGCCCAATTGCACCTGCTTGCCACACGGTCCCTGAGCTCTGTGGAGCCCAGAAGAGCTGTGGACAAACCAGAGCCAGCTTCCTTCCCTGCCCCCAAGGGGTCTGGCAGCCTCCAGGTGTGGCTCTCTACCCAGGCCCAGACTTCCACAGCCCTGACACCTCTGACCTCCCTTCACTGGCCTGCTGGAGTGTGTGTCCCTCTGCAAAGTGGACAGCAGAGCACAGCAGTCCCCGCCTCATAGGGTGGTAAGCCTGACAGGAGTTAGAGTGACCAGTGACTTTCCCTCCTGGCCTCAGTTTTCTCACATGTAAAAGGGGTATGCTGGGAATCCCTACCTCAACATCCTGAGGACAAAGAGACTGTGTGTAGAGTTTTGTCCTGCAATCCCAGCACTTTGGGAGGCTGAGGCAGGCGGAACACTTGAGGTCAGGAGTTCGAGACCAGCCTGGCCAACATGGTGAAACCCCATCTCTACTAAAAATACAAAAAACTAGCCGGGCGAGGTGGCGGGCGCCCGTAGTCCCAGCTACTCGGGAGGCTGAGGCAGGAGAACGGCGTAAACCTGGGAGGCGGAGCTTGCAGTGAGCCGAGATCACGCCACTGCACTCCAGCCTGGGCGACAGAGCGAGACTCCGTCTCAAAAAAATAAATAAATAAAAAATAATAATAATAATAATTAAAACAGGGTGAGTCCGAGACCATCCCAGGACACCTGGCTTCCACTGCACTGAGGAGGAAGCCACAGTGGGCGGGGGTCCCCAGACCTGGCAATGGGAAGGCACTGCCCA
The DNA here is from genome assembly GCF_000951045.1 of Mandrillus leucophaeus. NCBI lineage: Eukaryota > Metazoa > Chordata > Mammalia > Primates > Cercopithecidae > Mandrillus > Mandrillus leucophaeus. Next base: position 6,699 of record NW_012102502.1, read on the forward strand.
AGCTCTGCTCTTCTTCCAAGAATCCTGATGTTAACGCAGACTCCCCACCCCAGCCTTGCTGCCCCTGCTCCCAAAAAGCAAGAAGCACAGTAGCTGCACCCAGGGCTGGGTCTCCACATCCCACCTTCTCTGGGCTGGGCTCTCATGGAGGAGGGGCTGCAGCAGAGACCCCGGGCTGCCCAGGCCGAGACAGACAGAGACTCAGAGGCAGGCGGAGGATGTGAAGCAACTTTAATCGCCACCCTCAGACAGGGCAGCAGGAGTGTCTCAAGCACGGGGCCATTCCACCCCCTGGGAGCTGCCTGGGGCCAGCCCCTCAGTTCTGGCTGTAGCATGTTCCCCATCCTGGCTCCCCGGGTCTCCATAGGGAGTGTCCAGGGACCCTCAGTCTCCAGGGCCACTTCTGCAGGAGCTCGGGTTCGAGGTTCCACATGGCCAGAAGAACTCAGGTCTCTGAGGGCTGATGTGCCTGTGTACCCATCCGCATCACTGCTCTCCTCCTGCCCGGCTGTGCCCAGGGCTGGGTGACGGTGCTGGCAAGTGCTTGTCCTCAGGGCAGCGAGGTGTTCCGTTCTGACAGCAGCAGGGACTCCTTCATGGCCACCAGTAGCCCCAGCGGGCGGAGGCGCTCCTGGGCTCGGAGCCAGGACAAAAGGAGGAGGGTGGCGGCGACCAGGCTTGCACTGAGCACCGCTGTGGGGAACAGATGGACAGAGGTATAGGAAGGGGGAAGGCGAGAGCCCCCACACCCACCAAGCTCGGCACACACGGGGATGGGAGTTCTGCAGCTCATCCCTCCCCACCCACCTCCCCTGAATCCCGGAGCTCTAAGCCCCCAGCGTGGGAGGGTGAGTCCATCTTACCAGCAGCTGCAATAACCCCATAGACACCTGAGCTTCCAGACTGGTCCCCAGCAGAGGAGGACGTGACATTCCCGACAGAGGTGACACTCTCCGGGGTCACAGGGGGCCCCGTGGTTGTGGCATCCCCTTTCAGGAGGGTCTCGTTGGTTCCTGCAATAAGCCCAGGCGTTCAGTAGCTGAGGAGAGAGCACTGAAGGCATGAGGGGGCCAGGTGCCCAGCGGAGCCCTTGGGGTTTATCCTCCAACCAACGCAGGCTGGGTGAAGTTGACTGCTGCCTGTAATCATGTCTTTTTGTTTTGTTTTGTTTGGAGAAGGAGTCTGGCTCTGTCACCCAGGCTGGAGTGCAGCGGCACAGTATCGGCTCACTGCAACCTCCGCCTCCTGAGTTCAAACGATTCTCCTGTCTCAGCCTCCCCAGTAGCTGGGATTATAGGCGCGTGCCACCACATCTGGCTAACTTGTATTTTTAGCAGAGATGGGAGTTCGTCACGTTGGCCAGAGTGGTCTCAAACACCTCACCTCAGGTGATCCGCCTGCCTCGGCCTCCCGAAGTGCTGGGATTACAGGGGTGAGCCACCGCGCCCGGCCTTTTTTTTTTTTTCTTTTTTTGAGATGGAGTTTCGCTGTCACCCATACTGGTGTGCAGTAGCACAATCTCAGCTCACTGCAACCTCCGCCTTCCAGATTCAAGTGATTCTCCAGCCTCAGCTTCCTGAGTAGCTTGGATTACAGGTGTGTGCCACCACGCCCAGCTAATTTTTTTGTATTTTTAGTAGAGATGAGGTGTCGCAATGTCGGACAGGCTGGTCTCGAAATCCTGACCTCAAATGATCTGCCCGCCTTGGCCTCCCAAAGTGCTGGGATTACAGGCATGAGCCACCACGACCGGCCCCTAATGATGTCTTGCCGCCCCTACAGGGATGCAGGCACAGGCAAAGGCATGTATCCACGCCCCCAGCCTGGCCACGCCCCAGCAGGCAGCGGGTGTGCCCATCTACCCACCAGTCCACCCCACCCCCGCAGGTGCGTACCACAGCCGAGCTCATCGCTGGAGTCGGGACAGTCTGGGTGGCCGTCGCAGCGCCACGTGAGTGGAATGCAGTCATCGCTCAGCGTGCAACGGAGCTCGCCTGCTGGGCAGGCCGGGCGGCTGCAGTTGCGCAGTTTCTTGTCGGTTCTCCCGGAGCAGTCGCTGACGCCCGTGCAGGGGCAGGGGAGGCCAGGGGGCGGTGGGCATTGCCCGTTCTGGGTACACGGCTCAATCCCTGGGGCACAGGGTTGATCAGGTCCCAAATGCCCACCCAAGAAGGCCCAGGTACTCCCTGCAACCCCGTCCCCTGCAAGCCCCACCCTCTAGGAACAGCTGAGCCCAAAAAATGCTCCCTTCCTAAGGCTCCGCCCCCTGCAACTGTTAACTCCACCCTCTAAGGACAGGCCTCCCTGCAAGTTCTTCCCCCAAGACCCCACTAGCTCTACCTTCCTACAAGCCCACTTTATTCTTTTTGTTTGTTTGTTTGTTTCTTCTGAGACGGAGTCTCGGAGTCTCGCTCTGTCGCCCAAGCTGGAGTGCAGTGGCCGGATCTCAGCTCACTGCAAGCTCCGCCCCCCGGGTTTAGGCCATTCTCCTGTCTCAGCCTCCCAAGTAGCTGGGACTACAGGCACTCACCACCTTGCCCAGCTAGTTTTTTGTATTTTTTAGTAGAGATGGGGTTTCACCGGGTTAGCCAGGATGGTCTTGATCTCCTGACCTCGTGATCCGCCCGTCTCAGCCTCCCAAAGTGCTGGGATTACAGGCTTGAG
>NW_012102502.1:10837-12125 GCF_000951045.1 Mandrillus leucophaeus
AGAAAAGAAAAATTAAAATAAAAAAGGTTTTTTGGCCGAGCACAGTGGCTCACGCCTGTAATCCCAGCACTTTGGGAGGCCGAGGTGAGCGGATTGCCTGAGGTCAGGAGTTCGAGACCAGTCTGGCCAACATGGTGAAACCCTGTCTCTACTACAAATACAAAAAATTAGCCCGGCGTGGTAGTGCAGGCCTGTAGTCCCAGGTACTCAGGAGGCTGAGACGGGAGGATGGCTTGAACCCGGGAGGCAGATGTTGCAGGGAACCGAGATTGCACCTTGCACTTGCACTCCAGCCTGGGAGACAGAGCGAGGCTCCGTCTCAAAAATAAATAAATAATTTTTTGAGACAGTTTCAAAAGGGTGTTCAGGTCCTTATGTTGTTCCCCTCACACACACACACACACACACACACACACACACACACACAAGCATACAGGATCTGGGCTGACCTGGACTCCAGTGAACCCACAGAATATGGCAGCAGCGACACTGACCCAGCAGTCTCTCTGCTTTGTGCGTTGGGGAACCCCAAGTCACTGTGGGAGGAGTGTGGCCACCTTGCTCAGGAGTCCACGTGGAGAGGCCACATGAAGAGGTCAGCTATCCCAGACATGACACACCTTCTGGATGGGACATCCAGCCAGCCGGCCCCCAGACGATGGCAGCCACCGTCACATGGAACAAATAAGCCCCCAGTGAGCCTAGTCAGCCCAGAGCCAGGCGAGAGGATGCCACAATAGGTGTTTGGAGCCAGCGGGCACGGGGTGGTTTGCTGCACTGAGAACAAGAATGCATGACAGTCAGGAAGGTCCAGAGCCTAGAGGTCCACTTAGGTGGCATGCGACCAGCCTCACAGCCGGGCACACACATCCCCGACATACCCTGTTATCCGCCGAGGCTGACTCGTGACGGAGAAAACGTTAGAGGAAAAATCTGGTTGGATGCAGTGACTCACACCTGTAATCCCGACGCTGTGGGAGGCCGAGGTGGGAGGACTCCTTAAGGTCAGGAGTTGGAGGCCAGTCTGAGCAACATAGCCAGACCCTGACTTTACAAAAATTTAAAAATTAGCTGGGTGTGATACATGTGCCTGTAATCCCAAAACTTGGGAGACTGAGGCAGGAGGAATTTTTTTTTTTTTTTTTTTTTTTTTTTTAGTCTCAGATGGAGTCTCGCTCTGTCTCCCAGGCTGGAGTTTTGATGGCAGGATCTCTGCACACTGCGACCTCTGTCTCCCAGGTTTAAGCAATTCTCTTGCCTCAGCCTCCCAAGTAGCTGGGATTACAGG
>NW_012102503.1:0-339 GCF_000951045.1 Mandrillus leucophaeus
AAGGAAGTTCATTCACTTCAAACTCATTGGGTGCCTACAACATGCTAGTACTATGATATACAAACATACATCAGCATCATCCCTGCATTACAGGATGTACAAAAACTCAGAATTCGGGTTGATGTCAGATTATAAACAACCTTTTAGGCAATGCGACAACAACCTCATCACTTTCACTTACTGTGTCAATAACATTACAGCGCTATGTGCCAGGCTCTGAATTAGACTTCAGAAGCACTAAGAGGAAAGGGCACATTCCTGCCCTTGAGAAGCTTAGTTTAATAGAGAACTAGACATAACAGCGAGTCCATCCCTAGCCCTTAAATGCAATTAAATCTT
>NW_012102503.1:389-680 GCF_000951045.1 Mandrillus leucophaeus
GGCACATTCCTGTCCTTGAGAAGCTTAGTTTAATAGAGAACTAGACATAACAGCGAGTCCATCCCTAGCCCTTAAATGCAATTAAATCTTCGAAAGGAATGAAATTACTGCATCTTGATGCCTATTTTACAGAAATCTCAAATTCAGTATCCCAAAATGAACATATCATCTGACATTGATCAAGCACAAAGCTTTTCAGTATTCCTATTCCAGTTAATGTCAGCACCATCCATATTAAGCCCCAAGCTAGAAACACGGTCTTCATTCTTGATTTTCCCTCTTCATTGTCAC
>NW_012102503.1:2372-3877 GCF_000951045.1 Mandrillus leucophaeus
TCATTAAATGCTAAATTATTGGGGTCCTTGTAGGTTGATTGTGAAATATTCACCTCCAAGCGGTTCTGCAAAACAATTAAGTCCAATTATGCATAAAGGTATGCCTGTAATACACAGATTCTCAAGTCACTCAAATATTCCATTGCAGACCGGACACCCCCACTGCCCTGGATGCCTCTCTGCTTTCTCTACTAGTGTGTGCTCAAGAAATGCAAGATTATTTTGATAATCCTCTAATTTAAAACAATCATAAAAACACACAGATATTTTTAAACTGTATTTACAAATGCTATTTGCTATATTAATGCCTTCTTTTGAAAACTCTGATGAAATCATAAATAGAAATGTGCTCACTCATAGCCAATAATGCATAGAAAGTTACAAATATAATCACACATATACAATATACACAAGCACAGATGTGCTAATGGTCAGTCCAAAGCCCACACCTAAGATTCAGAAAAATATGTTACTCACTTGAGTGACAGAAAACTCACATAAAAGATACACTTTATTGGCCACAGTATCTGCAAGTGAGAGAAAGTCAAGTCAGATTCTGGTTTGCCCACCACAGAAAAACAGATTTCACATCCCCACGCTTTTCCGTTACATCCTGATGTCACAAATGGCAGTATTTCTGTTTCCTTATGGATGAATAATATTCCATTGTATTCATTCATCAATGTACACTTAGAATGTTTCCATATCTTGGCTGTTGCAAATCATGCTGTAATGAATATGGGAGGAGTGAGTATATCTCTTAAAGATACTGGTTTCATGTACTCTGGATATACACCCAGAAGCGGGATTTCATGGGATTGAATGGAAGATCTGTTCTTAATTTTTTGAGGAACCTCCATACTATTTTGCATAACAGCTGTAATAATTTACATTCCCACCAAGAGTCTAAAATATTCCATTTTCTCCACACCCTCACCAGCAATTATCTCTTACCTATTTTACGATTTCCATGCTAACAGGTGTGAGGGGATCTCTCACTGTGATTTTTGATTTGCAATTTCTGTCATTTCCTGATGTTGAGCATCTTTTCACATACCAGTTAGCCACTTGTATGTCTTCCTTTGGAAAACATCTGCTCAGGTCCTTCACCCAGTTTGTAATTGGGTCATTGGATCTTTTGCAGTTGCATGAGTTCCATATTTTTTAAATTAATCTCTTCTGAGATATATGGTTTGCAAAGATTTTTATCCATTCTGTAGTTTGCCTTTTCACTTTGTTGACTGTTTCTTTTGCTGTGCAGGAGCCTTTTAGTTTGATGTAGTCATGCTTGTTGCCTTTTTGGCATTTTGCCTTTGCTTTTGGTGTCATATCCAAAAAGTAACCGCCAAGACCATGTCAAGGAGGTTTTTTCTATGTTTTCTTCTAGGAGCTTTACAATTTTAGCCCTTACATTTAAGTTTTTAATTTCTTTCCTCACAGTAGCCAAGATAAGAAAACAACCTAAGTGTCTATCAGTGGATGAACAGATAAACATATTCTGGGAC
>NW_012102503.1:5322-6254 GCF_000951045.1 Mandrillus leucophaeus
TTTGCCAACTGAGTTGAGAATACTTTCATCAAATATCAAACTGGAAAAGATACTAGCAGCAGATGGTTCTCAGAAATGAGAAGTATCACAAGAGGGGAGACTTCTGGTACTAAAATTCCAACAGTCCTGGCAAATGAATGAGGCTGATCACCTGGCTGTTAGTGTGTTTTGAAAAGAAATTCAAAGGCTTTAAGGAAGGACATGAAGTACAATCTTTCAAAATCCACTGGATATGGTTCTAAAAAAGCAGCTTCTGCAAAGCTATTGTGAATCGTGGCTGCTCCTATGTTGACTTCCATCTCAGATGTGAGATTAAAAATGACATTCTTAGACCTATCATCTCACTCCCTTAGACTTCAAAGAGTTATTAATAATTAGTCAGAGTATAGAGTCTGGAAAAGATCAACATACAAACAAGCAAACAAAGAACAACAAGTGTTGAGTAAAACTGCATGTGGGCTTGAGAGTGATGCTTACGTTTTGGTGGACTTCATTACACATTGTTGAGCTAACTGACATGTAAAGGAAAACCTGAGTCCTGTCATTCACCTTAAGTGGGTGTTCAGTGCAGGCTCTTGCCAGGGCAGGATGTAGCCCCCACGGACATGAAGATTAATGTAGTCAAGAGGGGCTGCCAAGGTCTTCCACTCTCCTCTTGCGTTCATATCCACACCCTGTGGGCAGAAGAAGGTAAGAGATGATGAAGGAGAGGAAAGGATCCTCCCTGAACAACGCATCCTGCCAGATATCTCATCCTCCCCTCCGAACTTATGCCTGCTCATCACCCTTCACCACTTACCTGCCATTACCCATTCCGCATTCACCAAGTGCTGCATAAAATCTCGCAAGGCTGCTATCATATCTTGTTAGGGTCTATGCCTTTGCTTCCACCATACAAACTACATTTGCCTGATGTGTGACAGAAAGAGGTG
>NW_012102503.1:6629-6964 GCF_000951045.1 Mandrillus leucophaeus
CAAAATCTTCTCATTTGAGAGCTACTACTTTACAGGTAATTAGCTGTTATTGTTGAGAACTAGCGAATATGCATGGCTGTGTTCCAATAAAACTTTATATGCAAATCAGCTAACAACCAGATTTTTTTGTAGACCGTAGTTTGCCAGGCTGTGCTCTAGAACGAGTAATAAGTACCCAAACTTGGGAAGGTGACACTTCTTCATTAATCCTAACTATGAGATTCATCTTCAAAATTGTATATCCTTCTCCAGTTTTCACCTAATCTCACTGCAATCCCCTTGGATGAAAGGGGCCAGCACATGCTCTGCTTCTTGTTTCCCTGCTTGTACCCCTT
>NW_012102504.1:0-1276 GCF_000951045.1 Mandrillus leucophaeus
TGAATGCCCACATAATGGAGCAGTTTCCCAGAAAGCTTCTTTCTAGTTTTTATCTGAAGAATTTTTCTTTTTTACCATAGGCCTCGATGCACTGCCAAATATTGCTTCACAGATTCTACAAAAACAGTGATTCCAAACTGTTGAATCAAAAACAAGGTTTAACTCTGTGAGATGAATGCACACATCACAAAGAGGTTTTTCAGAAAGCCTCTTTCTAGTTTTTATCAGAAGACATTTTCTTTTTCACCATAGGTCTCAAAGCACTGTCAAACATCCATTCACAGATTCTACAAAAACAATGTTTCCAAACTGCTGTATCAAAACAAAGGTTTAACTCTGTGAGATGAATGCTTACATCATTAAGTGATTTTTCAGCAAGACTCTTTCGAGTTTTTATCTGAAGATTTCTTCTTTTTCAGAATAGACCTCAATGCACTCCCAAATATCCCTCCACAGATTCTATAAAAACAGAGTTTCCAAACTGCAGAATCAAAACTGAGAGTGAGCTCTGTGACATGAATACACACATCATGAAGCGGTTTCTCAGAGAGCTAACTTCTAATTTTTATTCTGGGATATTTGCTTTTTCACAATTCATCTCAATGAGCTACACAATGTCCATCTGCTTTATGGGCAAAAACAGTGTTTTGAACCAACTGAATTAAAAGGAAGATTTAACTTTCTGAGATGAATACACACATCACAAAGATGTTTCTCACAATGCTTCTTTCTAATTTTTATCTGAAGATATTTTCTTTTACACCATAGGCCCCAATGTGCTCCCAAATATCCCTTCAGAGAGTCTACAAAAACAGTGTTTCCAATCTGCTGAGTCAGTAAAAAGGTTTAACTCTGCAAGATGAATGTAAACATCACAAATCAGTTTCTCAGATAGCTTCCTTCTAGTATTTATCCTTGGATAATCGCTTTTTCACCATTGACATCAAGCAGCTCCTAAACGTTCATTTGCTGAAAGGACAAAAACAGTGTAATCAAAAATGCTGAATCAAAAGAAAGCTTAAATTGTGTGAGAAGAATGCACACATCCCAAAGTAGCTTCTCAGAAAGCTTCTTTCTAGTTTTTATCTGAAGAGTTACCTTTCTCACCATAGGCCTCAATGTGCTCCCAAATATCCCTTCACAGACACTACAAAAACAGTGTTCCCAAACTGCTGAGTGAAAAGAAAGGTTTTACTCTGTGAGATGAGGGCACACATCACAAAGTGGTTGCTCAGATAGCTTCCTTCTAGTTTTTATCCTGGGATATTTGCTTTTT